>NW_023270433.1:7049060-7052995 GCF_011800145.1 Mirounga leonina
TTCTTCTTTCTTCTTTCTTCTTTCTTCTTCTTCTTCTTCTTTTTTTTTTCCCCTTTGGCCTCTAGATTTAAACATGCCCTTGCCTTACCTCAGCCTGGAACATTCTTCAGGGCCATTAACTTCACCTCCATCTCCATGTCTGGCTAACTCCCACCCAAACTCCAGGTCTCAGCTCAGAGACATAAATGAACATTGAAATACAGGATTCCCAGTCAAGAATTACAAAGGAAGAGGGAAAAGAAGGTGCCCTTGAGAAGACTTGGAGCATTTCATTCTACACTCATTTTGGAAAAAGACAGGAGGTTGAGTTTGAAGAATCTTTAGAAGGCATCTTGTCTGGGGGGATGAAGGGAGGGGGGGGTCACAAACTTCAGTGCCTCTTGCAGCCTGTCAGGTAATAACTATGTATAAGCAAGCAACTGGATTTCACCGCAGCTAGTGGAAGGCAGAGTGGTACAACCACTCTGGAGAACTGCCAACTCCACCCGAACTGAACTTATGTTCAGCACTTCTGCTCCTGGTTATATTCCCAACAGAAATGCTTACCCGTGTATTCTAATATGTGTGATAGACGTGTATAAGAATGGTCATAATGAGATTCATAATACTAAAAATCTGAAAACGAAAATACCAATACTGGAATGAATACATTGTGAAATATTCACACAATGGAATATGATAAAGCATTGAAAATGAACGAACCACAACTGCATGCCATGATGTGGTTACAGCCTACAAATGTAGTGTTGAATGAAAGACACAAGACACAAAATAAGATAGGCTATGTGATTTCATTTATATAAAGTACAGAAACAGGCAAAACTGATCTATGCTTAGGAGAAGTCCAGAGTGTGGTTAACCTAGCCTTGAAGAGAGATGTTATTGAAAGGGGGCACGAAGGGCATCTGGAGTCCCCCTGGTGCCTGGTTTCTGGATCTCGGGCTTGCTACACCACTGTATCTGATTTGTGAAATCTGTGTTGTCAGGTTTCTGGTCTTCCTAAAGAGAAGCTAGAGGTACATTTTTTTTTTATGTGAACTCTCTGGATTTTTTAAAAATTAGCAACAAATTAAATATTTTATTTATTTCTTTGTTTTTAAATCAGAGAGAGAGAGAGTGAGCACAAGCAGGGGGAGTGGCAGGCAGAAGGAGAAGCAGGCTCCCTGTTGAGCAAGGAGCCCGGTGTGAGACTTCATCCCAGGACCCTAGGATCATGACCTCAGCTGAAGGCAGCCGCTTAACCGGCTGAGCCACCAAGGCATCCCACGAATTAAATATTTTAAAATACTTTGTGGACGAAATCAAACATGTTGGCCAGGCTACTTTCATTCTGTAAGCCATGAGTTTGTAACCTCTGAGATGATGCAATGATTTTCCATCTTTAAAAAAAGGGTTTGTTTTTCCCCATCAATTAATCTCTTAACAAAATAAATCTTAGGCATTGGGGTGCCTGGGTGGCTCAGTCGTTAAGCATCTGCCTTCGGCTCAGGTCGTGATCCCAGGATCCTGGGATCGAGCCCCACATCGAGCCCCGCATCGAGCCCCGCATCGAGCACCGCATCAGGCTCCCTGCTCAGCGGGAAGCCTGCTTCTCCCTCTCCCACTCCCCCTGCTTGTGTTCCCTCTCTCGCTGTCTCTCTGTCAAATAAATAAATAAATAAATCTTTAAAAAAAAAATAAAATAAATCTTAGGCATAAGTCTGTGATGTTAATATTGATAAAAAGCTCAGCTCTTTCTGGAAGAAGACCCCCCCCACACACACCACCACCTCTCATTCCCCTCCATCCCTCCATTCTTTGTCAGTTTCTGAGGGACTTTGGGCTCCTTCTAAGACATTTTGAAAGCCACAAGTATGTTGATTTACAGATAAACAAGCTAAGACCTGAAAAGTGATTTGCCTAAGGTCATGAGGAGAATAACTTGAGTTATAGCTAGAACCAGGGTCTTGGGGTCACTTGATCACAGGGATGCACCTTTTAACCAGCCTCAGTCTTGCTGTTTATACCTGTAAATTGGGTGATAATAATGCCTGCCTCTTTGTTTTAGGATTTTCAATTTGAGGATAAAGGGTCATCTTTTCAATGTTTTTACTATGGAAATTGTCCAAAAACAGTAAGGAGGAAAAAATGAAAACTCTCTTTTGATGAAACTGGGAGTCAGCTAAACCCCAAACCACAGAATAGGTGGCTGGCTGGCCAAAGCAGTGGAAAAGAAACAGGATGTGTGCCAGAAGAAAGGACAAGGCGCCTTGGCTAAGATTTCTGGGAGTATCAGCAAAGGACACTTCTGGAAGCTGAGGGGCAAACTCAAAATCCGTGGCTTATAGCAGCCACGACGGGGTGTACTGACAGGATGGTACACTGGATGGGTTCCTAGAACAAAGAAGGGGCTAAATGAAGAGTAGCCCAGAGATGCCTCATAAGATCAACACAAACTGGAATTTCCTTGAGATTCCTTTTTTTTTTTAACTCACCAACCTGAGATCCAGAAGTTTAGAAACACCTTACCTGGGAGAGGGTGTGAGGAGAGGTGCTCTCCCTATTAGTGGCAGCTTAAAGAGATATAGCTCCTTTGGAGGGCAATTTAGCCATCAGAATATCTATGGAAAGTGCAAAAGTACCTACCCTTGGCCCAGAATTTCTCCTTCTAGGAATTTATCCTACAGCTTCATTGTATTGCAGGGAGATGGCACCTGTATGAAGCAATTCATTTGCAACATTGTTTATTTATTTATTTTGAGAGAGAGACTGGGGGGGTGCGAGAGTGTCCACATACCATAGCTAGCAGGGGGTATGGGAGGGGGGCACAGAGGGAGAGGGAGAGAGAGAATCTAAAGCAGCCTCCACACTCAGCACAGAGCCTGACTGGATCTCCCGACCCTGAGATCATGGCATGAGCCTAAATCAAAGAGCCCTGGCTTCATGGACTGAGCCACCCAGACGCCCCTCCTTTGCAACATTGTAAAAGCAAACTATTGGAAACAACCTAACAGCTTCTTTAGGCTCCTGGAACCAAAGAATATATCCAAACCATGGAATGCCTTATAACCATCAAACCAAATAGGGAACCAGAGCCATGGCTATGTGAAATAAGCAAAATCCCATACCAAGTAGTTAGTATGTTACCATTTGCGTTAAAGGGGGGGTAGAAAAAAAATACATATTCACTTATTTGCCTATATCCCTATAATACAGCCCTGAAGGACTCCTATGAAGGCCATAGCCCAACCTTGAGGAGGGGACTGGGTGGTGACAAATGAGAGGATAGGAATAAGAGGGAAATGCTTCACTCTTTACTTTGTGGTACATTTTGAATTTTGTACCTTCTGAATATATTATGTTAAAAAAAAAACAGGGACTCCCGGGTGGCTCAGTCCATTAAGCATCTGACTTCAGCTTGGGTCATGATCTCAGGGTCCTGCAATCAAGCCCTGAGCTGGGCTCTGAGCTCAGCAGGAGTCTGCTTGTCTCTCTCCCCCTCTGTTCCCCCCACCCCCGGCTTATGCACATGTTCTCTCTCTCTCTCTCAAATAAAATCTTAAAAAATAATAATAATAATAGGGGCACCTGACTAGTTCATTCGGTAAAGCAGGTGATTCTTGATCTTGGGGTTTTGAGTTCGAGCCCCATGTTCAATGTAGAGTAGTTAAAAAATAAAATATTTTTTTAAAAGATTTTATTTATTTATTCATGAGAGACAGAGAGAGAGAGAGAGAGGCAGAGGGAGAAGCAGGTTCCCAAGGAGCAGAGAGCCCAATGCGGGACTCCATCCCAGGACCCTGGGATCATGACCTGAGCCGAAGGCAGACGCTTAACCATCTGAGCCACCCAGGGGCCCAAAAATAAAATATTTTTTAAAAATGACAATAACGGGCGCCTGGGTGGCTCAGTTGGTTAAGCGACTGCCTTCGGCTCAGGTCATGATCCTGGAGTCC
>NW_023270433.1:7053095-7243911 GCF_011800145.1 Mirounga leonina
GGGAGTCTGCTTCTCCCTCTGACCCTCCCCCCTCTCATGTGCTCTCTCTCTCCTCTCATCCTCTCTCTCAAATAAATAAATAAAATCTTTAAAAAAAATAAAAATAAAAATAAAAATGACAATAACAACAACCAAAGATTACCTAAGTTTCAATACTTAGAGTCACTCAGATCACCTAAATACAACACCCACTTGGTATAGGTCAGCTTACATTCAAACGTGCATGACCCCACCTTTCCTTTCCTATACAGCTTCCGAAATTTTAATTTCCTGGATTTCCAGAGGTGTTACTAGGCAACTGTGCAACTCTGCTTCGTTCCAGGACAGCTGCAGGCAAGGTGGGGGAAAGGCAAATGGCCTCCCTCCAACCCACCCAAAGGTTGACAGGCTCATGATGTTCTGTAACCCTGAGGCCAGGCTCCTTTTGGGAACCAGGAGTTTCCAAAATATCCAGAACTCCCTATTGTTTAGTTATCTATGTGCACCAGAGGATAGCTATAAATAGCTACAATTTATTGAGTGTTAGCAGTATGAGAGGTATTCACTAAGCATTATCCTTTTGAGCCCTCCATCATCCTTGCCAGGACAGTATCATGTCTTTATTTTGCAGAGGGAGAATCAAACCAAAATCAAGAATCAATACTCAAAGAATCTGGTCCCAGAATCAAAGGGATAGAAGAGTCAGGATTCGAACTTCTGTCTTTCCAACTCCTCTATGCCACTTTTGGCACCAATGGGATGCAAACAAATTGTTACCCAGAGTCTGATTGCCATGTAAGCCCAAAACACACCAAGACTTATCTCTGAGACTCATAGAACCTCAGGAGATCATCTCTGGCCATCTCTTGGTAGGTTTTCCTTCATACTTCTCAGCATGGAGGGGGCACTTAAGACAACCTTTTTTCGGGTGCCTGGGTGGCTCAGTTGGTTAAGCAACTACCTTTGGCTCAGGTCTTGATCCCGGAGTCCCGGGATGGAGTCCCACATTGGGATCCCTGCTGAGCGGGGAGTCTGCTTCTCCCTCTGACCCTCTCCCCTCTCATGCTCTCTCTCTCTCAAATAAATAAATAAAATCTTAAAAAAAAAAAAGACAATCTTTTTTCTTTTCTTTTCTTTTTAAGATTTTACTTATTTGAGAGAGAGAGTGAGAGAGAGAGAGAGTGCACAAGAGGGGGTAGGGTCAGAGGGAGACGCAGACTCCCCACTGAGCAGGGACCCCGATGTGGAACTCGATCCTGGGGCTCCAGGATCATGATCTGAGCTGAAGGCAGTTGCTTAAACAACTGAGCCACCCAGGAACCCAAGACAATCTTTTTTCTTAACTGAGTGCCAGGGCCTGAAAGTCACTTGGTTCTTCTTTCATTGCCCCCTCCCCCCATTCTGTGCTTTGGCTCCTTAGTACTCATTAAAAAGTTATAATAGTGGGGTGCCTGGGTGGCTCGGTCGGTTGAGCGTCTGCCTTCGGCTCGGGTCATGATCCCAGAGTCCTGGGATCGAGCCCCGCATCAGGCTCCCTGCTCAGTGGAGAGTCTGCTTCTCCCTCTCCCTCTCCCCCTCCCCACTACTTATGCTCACTTTCACTCATGCTCTCTCTCATTCAAATAAATAAATAAAATCTTAAAAAAAATAAAATAAAAAATAAAAAGTTATAATAGTATTTTTATTAAAATTTAGAAAATTAAAATAAGACAAAATTCTACACCAAGACATAGCAACTACTAATATAACCTACTCACATAAGATAACATTTATGTCACACAATATAATATTCTTGCACATTTTTATTTTTGTTTAGATTTTATGTTTAGGTAATTTCTAAACCCATCGTGGAGCTCAAACTCACAATCCCAAGATCAAGAGTCACATGCTCCACCAAATGAGCCAGCCAGGTGCCCCTAAATGTGCTATGATTTATTTAAATGTCAGCAATGGAAATTTAAGATGTTCTTACTATTTTGTCATAAGTAAGTGGTGATGAACATCCTAGTGGCTAAATCTTGGCACACGTACATGATTATTTCTTAGAATACATTCCTAGAACTACAATTGTTGAGTGAAAATGTGTAAAATAATAAGAGCTTTTAACATGTTGCCCAGTAGTCCAGCTGCTGGGCTGTGTGCGGTGTTTGTATAATTCCCTGAACCCTGCCTCATTCTCTGAAGTTCGGGTTTGGTAGGTGAAAAGTTTTATCTCAGAGTTGGTATGCTTAGTGAGACAGAACAGTTTTTCTTATGCTTCTTTTCTGATGATATTTCTTCTTTTGTAAATGGTACATTCATATCAATTTACCCAATTTCCTATTGGGATATTTCTCTTTTCTTTGTTAATTTATAAGTGTATTTTATATATTAAGTATATAAACCGGGGTGCCTGGGTGGCTCAGTCATTAAGTATCTGCCTTCGGCTCAAGTCATGATCCCAGGGTCCTGGGATCAAGCCCCGCATCGGGCTCCCTGCTGCGCGGGAAGCCTGCTTCTCCCTCTCCCACTCTCCCTGCTTGTGTTCTCTCTCTTGCTGTCTCTCTGTCAAATAAATAAATAAAATCTTAAAAAAAGAAAAATTAAAAAAAGAAATAATAAAATATTTTTTTAAAGTATATAAACCTTCTCTCTTATATATAGCAAAATATTTTTTCCTAGGTTATTTGCTGCTTACTGTATTTTCACTGTATTTTTAGTGACTTTTTAATTCTGGGGAAGACTCACTAAAGTATTATATTTTTATGTAATCAAAGCTCTCAATTTTTTCTTTTCTTCTTGTCCTCCTCTCTTCCTCCTCCTCCTCCTTCCCTTCCTCCTTCCCCACCCCTCCCCTTCTTCCCCTCCTTCCTCTTCTTCCCCCCTCCTCCTCCCCCTCCCTTCTCCACCTCCCTCCTCCTCCTCCCACTCCTCCTCTTCCTCCCACTCTTCTTCTTCTTCTTCTTCTTCTTTCAATGGTTTCTGCTGTTTGAGATGTTTAGAGAGACTCCTCCATCCCAAGATATAGCAAATAATCACCTGTGTTTTCTTCTTGTATTGGTATATCTTCCTTTTTAATGCTACAAGTTATAACCTATCTGAATTCATTCTGGAATATGATGTGAAGCAAAGATATAATTAGACTTTTTTCCCCAAATGATTGATCAGTTGATCCAACACATTTTTCTTTCTATTCAATATATATCAAGTAACTCTTTTTCATGAGAAAGCTCCAGTTAAAAGTGATGGCAGGGGCACCTGGCTGGCTCAGTAGGTAGAGCATATGACTCTTGATCTTGGGGTTGTAAGTTCAAGCCCCAGGTTGGGAACAGAACCTACTTAAAAAATTTTTTTGTAATTTTTAAAAAGTGATGGCAAACATAAAGATGGATATAACACACACCATCCCCCACCAAATAACTTTGAGGTTCATAGAGTTTAATTTTACCCAAATAAATGTTTACATGACACATTTCTTTCAGAAGAACTTGTGCTACAGTTCATAATGTTGACAAAAGAAATACTGGAATTACCATATTTAGAAGAAAATTTGCTTATATAAAATCACACTCATTCATTCACTCGGTCAATATTATTGAGTGTCTAATACATGCCAGGTAGCAATGACTACAAGGTCTATGAACAAAATACAGATAATAAGGTAAGACCTTCTTGGGGTACCTGGGTAGCTCAGTCAATTAAGCATCTAACTTTGGCTCAAGTCATGATCTCAGGGTCCTGGGATTGAGCCCCACATCGGGCTCCCCATTCGGCGAGGAGTCTGCTTGTCCATCTCCCTCTCTCTCAAATAAATAAATAAAATCTTTTTAAAAATAAGGTACAGCCTTCTTAATGAGCTGGCATTTGGACAAAAACCTCAAGGAAGTATAGAATGGGCATTGTGATCATTAGGGGAATAACATTCTAGACAGAGAAACAAGAAGGTCTAAGCCCCAAGGCAGGAGCATTTTCCAGGAGAACCAAGGAAGTCAGGTTGTTGAAATGAGGTAAATGGTGGGAGATGGGCTAAGGGAATGTTGGAGGCTTGTGGGGCTTGTGGGCTATGTAGGGCTTGTGGACTTTGTCAGGGTCTCTACATTTTTTCTATATTGGGCATACAAAATTCAAAGCTGATTAAGACATGCCCGTGTCCTGAGTATCTATAGTTCTTGTCAAAAACTGTAATAGAGGGGTACCTGGGTGGCTCAGTCGGCTAAGCGGCTGCCTTCGGCTCAGGTCACGATCCCAGGGTCCTGGGATCAAGCCCCATGTCGGGCTCCTTGCTCAGTGGAGAGCCTGCTTCTCCCTCTCCCTCTGCTTGCTGCTCCCCCTGCTTGTGCTATCTCTCCCTCTGTGTCAAATAGATAAAATCTTAAAAAAAAAACTGTAATAGATATGAACAGAATTCTATTGGATTAGAGAAAACGGACAAATAAATCCATTGGCAGAAATCAAAGGTGAAGTTTAAGCTGCGTCGGTAAGAATGAATGGATGGCAAGGGATTTCTTTTGGGGTGATGAAGATGTTTTAAAAATTGATTATGGGGCCACCTGGATGGCTCAGTCAGTTGAGCGTCTGACTCTTGGTTTTGGCTCAGGTCATGATCTGAGGGTCGCGATATCAAGCCCGGCGATGGGCTCCGTGCTCAGCGCAGAGTCTGATTGTCCCTCTCCCTCTGCTCCTTATTCCCCCCTGCTTCTTGCTCTCTCTCTCTCTCAAATAAATAAATAAAATCTACAAAAAAAGATAGTTTCTAAAAAATTTTTTTCTAGAATTGATTATGGTGATTGGTTGCACGTTTCTTTGAACATACAGAAAATTATTGAATTGCACACTTTAAATGGCTGAATTTTATGGTATATGAACTTATCTCAATAAGGTTGTTAGAATTTATTTATTTATTTATTTATTTATTATTAAAGATTTTGTTTATTTATTTAGAGACAGAAAGCACGCAAGCAGGAGGAGGGGCAGAGGGAGAGGGAGAATCTCAAGTAGGCTTGGTGCTAAATGCAGAGCCCGACACCGGGCTTGATCCCGTGCCCCTGAGTTCATGACCTGAGCTGAAATCAAGAGTCAGAGGCTTAACTGACTGAGCCACCCAGGTGCACCAAAGTTGTTAGAGTTTAAAGAAAAAATGAGTTCAAGGGGCGCCTGGGTGTCTTAGTCGGTTAAGTATCTGCCTTCAGCTCAGGTCATGATCTCAGGGTCCTGAGATCAAGCCCCATTTTGTGCTCCCTGCTCAGTGGGGAATCTGCTTCTCTTTCTCCGTTTGCCCCTCACCCTGCTTCTCTTTCTCCCTCTGCCCCTCACCCTGCTCATGCTCTCTCTCTCTCTCTCAATCGCTCTCTCTCTCTCTCCAATAAATAAAATCTTTTAAAAAACGAGAATTGTTGTTCTGAGCCTTTGAAAATTGCAAGGAATTGACAGCTCAGTCTTTTAGAGAATGGATATTATTTTTTTTAAAGATTTTATTTATTTATTTGTCAGACAGGGAGAGAGTGCGAGAGAGCACAAGCAGGGGGAGTGGCAAGCAGAGGGAAAAGCAGGCTTCCCACTGAGCACGGAGCCCAACTTGGGACTCGATCCCAGGACCCTGGGATCATGACCCAAGCCAAAGGCAGATGCTTCACTGACTGAGCCACTTAGGGGTCCCTAGAATGGATAGTATATGTTTCCAAGCACTGAGCTAGACCTTAAGGTTGCAAAGATTAAAACAATGTAGCTCCATCATTCAAATCTCATAGATGAGTGGAGTGTGTGTGATTGCAGGGTTATGAATGTACATCATTCACTGAAAATATAAGTATTCCATCCCACTCTGAAATGTCACCTCTGACATATCTTAAATATATACTTACATATATCTGGTTCTGGGTTTGCTATTGCATTAAATAGATATCTATGATTATTCCAATATCAATTCATGTTCTTTATATTATTTTTCTTGGACTATTTCTCTCTCTCTCTCTCTCTGACTTAACAGCTTTATTTAACTATAATTTACATGCCCCACATATTTCACTCATTTTAAGCATACAATTCAATGATTGTTAGTAAGTTTACAAAACTGTAGAACCATCACCACAATTGGATTTTAGAATATTTCCATTACCCCTAAAAGAAACCTCATGCCCATTCCCACCCCCAGCCCCAGGCAAACACTAATCTACTTTCTGTCTGTAAATTTGCCTTTCCTGGACATTTCATACAAATGGAATCATACAATATGTTGTCTTTTACATCTGGCTTTACTTTGTCTATTTCTTACTGTGTGGTGAGGCCTGGCTTCTTTCATTATTCTTTAATTTTAGGAAATTTATTGGGCATTCTTATGGGTTTATTCTTCCCAATGAACTGGAACAGAAGTCATGTTCACAACCCATTTTATAGATCAAAAGAGATCACTTTGCTAAGTCCCAACATAATCATTTATTTTGTCTCTGACTAAATCTTGACTCTAAAAATCAGGTCCATCTTTGGGGCCCTGGCTGGTTCATTTGGTAGAGCATGTGACTCTTGATCTTGGGGTTGTGAGTTTGAGCCCCACATTGGGTGTAGAGATTACTTAAAAAATAAAATCTTAGGGACATCTGGGTGGGTCATTCGGTTAAGCATCTGTCTTCAGCTCAGGTCATGATCCCAGGATCCTGGGATGGAGCCCCACATCAGTCTCCCTGTTCAGTAGGGAGTCTGCTTCTCCCTCGGCCCCTCCCCCTGGTCATGGCTCCCCCCCTCTCAAATAAATAAATAAAAATCTTAAAAAAAAAAAGTCAGACACTTAACCAACTGTGCCCCCCAGGCACCCCTATAGTTACTGTTTATTAAGCCCTTTCAGGTGCCAGATGCACTTAACTTTCACAATGACCAGGTATAGGAAGCGTCATTATCCTTCCAGTTTATGTATGTTCATTTAAGGTGGGCACACGTTTATTGATGACCTGCCGTGGGTGAGCACTGACCTGGCATGGGTAAAGCTGGGGCCAAGGGGACAATGGTTGCAGCGCATGGTGGAGTAGGAAAACACACATGGCAGAGCAGGAAACAAACAGCGAGCATAATACCAAGCTAAGAAGGCAGCCAACTGGGGGTGAGATGGGGAATAATGAGGAAGACCTTTTCCAATCAAATCTTCAGGGTAGGGCGCCTGGGTGGCTCAGTTGTTAAGCGTCTGCCTTTGGCTCAGGTCATGATCCCAGGGTCCTGGGATCGAGTCCCACATCGGGCTCCCTGCTCAGCGGGGAGCCTGCTTCTCCCTCTCCCACTCCCCCTGCTTGTGTTCCCTCTCTCGCTGGGTCTCTCTCTGTCAAATAAATAAATAAAATCTTTAAAAAAAAAATCTTCAGGGAAATTTAGTCTAAGAAGAAAATCTTCACTCTCAGACTTAAAACAAAAAATAAAAAGGAGTCCACCCTTCACAGAGCTGGGAGACAAGCATTCCAAGCGGAGGATACTTGGGCACAGAGAGGGTCAGGAAAGGCGAGAGATTACGCAGTAACTGCACTGAAGAATCAAGATTTGAGGGGCGCCTGGGTGGCTCAGTCGGTTAAGCGTCTGCCTTTGGCTCAGGTCCTGATCCCGGATCCTGGGATTCAGTCCGTGTCAGGCTCCCTGCTCAGCGAGCGGGGAGTCTGCTTCTCCCTCTCTCTCTGCCCCTCCCACAATGCGCCCCCCACCCAGTGCTCTCTGTTTCTCCCTCAAATCTCAAATAAATAAATAAAATCTAAAAAAAAAAGATTTGATGGGGGTGCCTGGGTGACCCAGTAGATTAAGTGTCTGCCTTAGGCTCAGGTCAAGATCTCTGGGTCCTGGAATTGAACCCTGTGGTGAACTTCCTGCTCAGCGGGGAGTTGGCTTCTCTCTCTCTCTCTCTCTCTCTCTCTGCCCCTCCCCCCAGCTCATTCTCTCTCTCTCTCAAATTAATAAATAAAAATCTTAAAAAAAAAAAAAGATTTGAAACCCTACTGCCAGATGCCAAATTCCCCTCCATGACATTCTAATAACTGGCCATTAATTGGCCACATGTTGTGGCTCAACTACAGCAGATCCTAAGAAAAGTCACCCTTGCTTGATCCTGGGCGGATGGATCAAGGCTGGGGCTCAACTTATATCTATGCTTGTGAGTGTGGGGAGGGATGACTGTCCTGTGCCTCAGCTGGGAAAGGGGGTGGGAGTTTTAGCCCATTGTCCTTCCCTTCTTCCTGTTCCCCAACTCCAGCTCTGATAAAGCTGTTTTAATGAGTTTTAATTTAATTTAATTTAATTTAATTTAATTTAATTTAATTTAATTTAATGAGCCCCAGGGGCGCCTGGGTGGCTCAGTCGGTTAAGCGACTGCCTTTGGCTCAGGTCATGATCCTGGAGTCCTGGGATCGAGTCCCGCATCGAGCTCCCTGCTCGGCAGGGAGTGTGTTTCTCCCTCTGACCCTCCCCCTTCTCATGTACTCGCTCTCTCTCATTCTCTCTCTCTCAAATAAAAATAAATAAATAAATCTTTAATTTAATGAGCCCCACATGGGGCTCCATGTTCAGCACAGAGTCTACTGGAAAATCTCTCTCTCTCTTTCTCCCCATTTACCCCTCCCCTGTGCTCCTGCTTTCTCTCTCTCTCTCTCTCTCAAATAAATAAATGAAATCTTAAAAAAAAAATAATGTTAATAACTAAAAAGTAGTGGGGTGCCTGGCTAGCTCAGAGGAGCATGTGACTCTTGATTTCGGGGTGGTGAGTTTGAGCCCCACGTTGGGTGTAGAGATTACTTAAATAAATAAACTTTAAAAATAATTAAGAAGTATTGGGGCGCCTGAGTGGCTCAGTCGTTAAGCGTCTGCCTTCGGCTCAGGTCGTGATCCTGGGTCCTGGGATCGAGCCCTGCATCGGGCTCCCTGCTCGGCGGGAAGCCTGCTTCTCCCTCTCCCACTCCCCCTGCTGGTGTTCCCTCTCTCACTGTGTCTCTCTCTGTCAAATAAATAAATAAAATCTTTAAAAAAAATAAAAATAAAAATAATTAAGAAGTATTAAGTACTGATAGCATACTAGACACTGCTTTGTGTACTTGCTCTCCAAGTGTTAACTCTTTCAATCTTATTTCAACTCCAATGAGATAGGCCCTATGGCCTCAGTTTTATAGACAAGATTGTTGAGGCACATAGTGCCTTATTTATTTATAAAGATTTATTTATTTACTTATTTTTATTTTTATTTCTTTCTCTTTTTTTTAGATTTTTAAAAATTTATTTATTTGAGAGAGAGAATGAGAAAGAGCATGAGAGGGGGGAGGGTCATAGGGAGAAGCAGACTCCCTGCCGAGCAGGGAGCCCGATGCGGGACTCGATCCTGGGACTCCAGGATCACAACCTGAGCCGAAGGCAGTCGCTTAACCCAATGAGCCACCCAGGCACCCTTATTTATTTTTAAATATTTATTTATTTATTGGAGAGGAAGAGAGAGAGCACAAGCGGGAGGGGCAAAGGGAGAGGGAGAGAGAATCTTAAACCGACTCCACACTGAGCGTGGAGCCTGAAATGGGGCTCGACCTTACAACCCTGAGAACACAACCTGAGCTGAAACCAAGAATCAGATGCTTAACTGACTGTGCCACCCAGGTGCCCCTATTTATTTAGAGAAAGAGAAAGAGAGAGAGACAGAGAGAGCATGAGGTGGGGGTGGGGAGAGGGAGAGATAGAATCCCAGGACGACTCCCCACCCAGCACAGAGCCTGACATGGGGCTTGATCTCATGACCCTGAGATTATGACCTGAACCGAAATCAAGAGTTGGATGCTTAACTCACTGAGCCACCCAGGTGCCCCAAGGCACAGAGTGATTTAAAGGAAGGACCATGGGCTTTCGAATCAGGCAGTTCAGGGTGTTAATCCAGCCTCCATCTCAACTATGCATGACCCTGGGCAAGTCATAAGGTTCTCTGAGCCTTTGTTCTTTCTTATCTCTGTGAAATGTGGTTCATAGTAATACTTGACCTATCAGGATGTTGTGAGAATTCATGCAAAGTGTTTAATACATGGTGAGAACGCCATACACTAGGAGGTGTTATTATATTTGTTGTTTCATCCTTGGTGCATGGTATAGACGTTCGAAGGTTGAGTTGTTTACTAAGTAGAACTGAATGTTCCTGAAATAATTGCCAACAGGGTTTTATTTATTTTATTTTATTTTTTTTAAAGATTTTATTTATTTATTTGACAGAGAGAGACCCAGCGAGAGAGGGAACACAAGCAGGGCGAGTGGGAGAGGGAGAAGCAGGCTCCCTGCTGAGCAGGGAGCCTGATGTGGGACTCGATCCCAGGACCCTGGGATCATGACCTGAGCCAAAGGCAGACGCTTAACGACTGAGCCACCCGGGCGCCCCAACCAACAGGGTTTTAAAATGGGGATGCCTTCTTTTTTGACTCTTTGCAAGGGCCTCTTTGAATGCATTTGAATGTTCTCTGAACATACATTTACTGAACTTTTTGTGCAGCAAGGAGTAGAGGTAGGAAGAAGGAAGCTTCCTGGAAATGGCCTGATACTCCATCTGAGATTTAAGAGGGGCTCCACCCTCCTAGAAGGCTGAAAACTGTACTTACTAATGGTGAGGCATTTGATTAGTCTTTGCTGTATGCCAGGCACATTGCTGGGCTCTGGGGACACCTGTGGTCCCTGTGTTAGTAGAGATGACCCATTGGGGCAAAGACAGGCTTTAGTACCTTGTTACCTAATTACATATTTGAGGAGTGCTCCAGAGGAGAGAAATTTGGTTCCTGAGAGCCAGTAACAGGGGTTTGGGATCTAGTCCCTTTAGCAAGTAACACTTCCAGGGAGGCCTGAAGGTTAGGAGAGCAGGGAGGAGCATCCCAGAGGTTGGGCAGAGGAGTTTGAGTTGAGGGTAACGGAGGATGGGCCAGAGTGCCTGTTGCTTCAGGATGAGGGCTGGAGAGACACCACAGGGCCACTGGCTGCCCAACTGCTCTTCTCCTTGCTCCTTCCACTCCTCATCCAGTGCTTTCCCTTTCAGCCTCCTCCTTTCTGGCACCTATCCCTGCTCAAGACTCCCCCCCACCCCCCGCCCTGCCCCGGATACATTACCCCAACTGTCCTGCTTGCCCAAGGTATAATACTCTCTCTAGCATACTAAGCATAGTCTGATCCTTTGTTCATTCATTCATTCATGGCTTTCTTTTCACAAATAAGCATATAAAACTTGAATGCCACAAAGAGAAAAAAAATGAAATTTAAATCACCCAGAGGCAACTGCTATCAATATTTGGATCTATACTCCTAGGTTTTGTTAGAAATATATATTATAAGGATATATATTATATGATATATAATATCATAAAAACAGGATACACTGCATAAATTGAGTTTTATAAAAACTTTAATATGCAGGGCGCCTGGGTGGCTCAGTTGTTGGGCATCTGCCTTCGGCTCAGGTCGTGATCACGGGGTCCTGGGATCGAGCCCCGCATCAGGCTCCCTGTCAGCAGGAGGCCTGCTTCTCCCTCTCCCACTCCCCACTGCTTGTGTTTCATTTCTCACTGTCTCTCTTTCTGTCAAATAGATAAATAAAATCTTTTTTTTTTAAGATTTTATTTATTCATTTGAGACACAGAGATACAGAGAGAGAGAGAGCATGAGCAGTGGGAGAGGCAGAGGGAGAGGGAGCAGACTCCCAGCTGAGCCAGGAGCCCGATGTGGGGCTCGATCCCAGGACCCTGGGATCATGACCTGAGCTGAAGGCAGACGCTTAACCATCTGAGCCACCCAGGCGCCCCTAGATAAATAAAATCTTAAAAAAACACAACACTTTAGGGGCGCCTGGGTGGCTCAGTCGTTGGGCGTCTGCCTTCTGCTCAGGTCATGGTCCCAGGGTCCTGGGATCGAGTCCCACATCGGGCTCCCTGCTCAGCGGGAAGCCTGCTTCTCCCTCTCCCACTCCCACTGCTTGTGTTTCCTCTCTTGCTGTGTCTCTCTCTGTCACATAAATAAATAAAATCTTTAAAGAAATAAAAAAAGCTTTAAAAAAAAAACAAAAAAACCCACAACACTTTAATATGCTGCACATTTTGCCACATTTAAATATCTATATAACAACACTGTCAATGGCCACCTGAGATTCTATACCATGTGTCAGAAATACTCAATTATAGGCCTACTATACATTCTTTCTCAAATATTTATTTATTTTTAAGATTTTATTTATTTATTTGAGAGAAAGAGTGAGTGAGAGAGAAAATGAGCATGGGGAGCAAGAGAGGCAGAGAGAGAAGCAGGCTCCCCACCTGAGCTGAAGGCAGATGCTTTTTTTTTTTTTTTTAAAGATTTTTATTTATTTGACAGAGAGACAGCAAGAGAGGGAACCCAAGCAGGGGAAGTGGGAGAGGGAAGAGCAGGCTTCCCGTGGAGCAGGGAGCCTGATGCGGGACTCGATCCCAGGACCCCGGGATCATGACCTGAGCCAAAGGCAGACGCTTAACGACTGAGCCACCCAGGCGCCCCTTTCTCAAATATTTTGTGAGCACCTGTTGTGTGGCACCACTTTGCTTGGAAATTTAGGGTGACTGCAAGATCCTACTATTATCATAGTAATGTTATTATAAATGAGGTGCTAGTGACTTTCCTTGGCGCTCAACATTTGGGCAGATCTGTAATTGTTGACACAGGAAAAATTCCGGAAGTAGGATTTCTAGATTCAAGAAGAGACTTTAAGATTAAATTACCCTCCAATTAGGTTTTACCAATTTACACTCACACCTACTTCCTGTCTTTAACTGCTTGATAATGTCCATTACTTTCTCTACTTCCTTTTTTTTTTAAGATTTTATTTATTCATATGAGACACAGAGATAACAGAGAGAGAGAGAGAGAGAGAGAGAAAGCATGAGCAGGGAGAGAGGCAGAGGGAGAGGGAGAGGGAGAAGCAGGCTCCCCACTGAGCAAGGAGCCCAAGGCAGGACTCGATCCCAGGACCCCGGCATCACGACCTGAGCCGAAGGCAGACACCCAACCATCTGAGCCACCCAGGCGCCCTACTTTCTCTACTTCCTTCTTTCATTCTTAAAGCCTCTGCAGGCCAAATTTTGTTCCCCCTGCTCCACTGAAATTATTCTCACTAAGGTCATCAGGTATCATCCAGAGTGTCAGTTTCAGTGATTGATCTATTTTTGGGCCTTATCTTCATTGACCTGTTTGGGTCATTTAATACCTCTGACCACTCTTCTCTTCCCGAAATACTTACCTTCCTTGGTCAAGTAAAGCAGGTCCAGTCTTACTAGCTTTATTTGACATCTAGGAAACCGAGGCCTGAAGAGGTACCCAGTCTATCAAAGAGGGCATTTAATAAGTTCAACATACATACATCTCTGGGCTCTGCCTGACACACGATAGTGGTAGTTATGTGGGCCTTTAATTTCGATTTAACAAGCATTTTTCTATATTCGACCTCATTTGTGCCTTCCGATTATCCAACCAAACTCTACCTCCGCAGATGGATATTTTAAATCATTATTTTATCGCGGCAGAGACCGAGGATCAGAGGGCGAGCACTTGGGCCCGAGGTGGCCGCCAACTGGGAGCACCCAACTTCTCAGCGGGCTCTGCAACCCCAGGCCCCACAACTCGTCGGCCCGCCGCGACCGCAGCCTCCCGCCCTCGCAGCCTGCCGTCCCCGGAGCCTCCCGTCTTCGCCTCTGCGTCTGGCCGCTCAGCGCCATCTTTGAGCCTGGCACCGTGCCGTACTTCCGCCCTTCCCTCCCCCCCCAACCCAGGGGTAGCCGCGCATGCCCAAGCGTGCCCCTACTGGGAAGAAGTATCCAAAACTGGCCAGGCTTGTCTCATACTGACCAAAAATAATAATTTATCTCGTTCTCTCAGGTCTTGGAGGAGGAGGTCTGACCAATTCAAAAATGGTGGGGCTAGCCTCACCACCCCTGTCTTCCGCTTTGTAGGCTCAGGGGCGAAGGTCACGTCGGAGTGCGCAGGCACGACGGGGCGGAGCTATCTCCATGGCAACCCGCGCGCAGCCCAGGCAGCTTGGCCGGGCGGGAAGTGCGGGAGCTGAGACGCTGGCTACAGGCGGGGCTGCGAGCGCCGAGGGGCCCGGGCGGCCTGGGCCGCTGCAGGACGAGACCCTGGGCGTGGCGTCGGTGCCCTCGCAGTGGAGGGGCGCCCAGGGCATCCGCCGGGAGACGGTGAGGGCGCGGGCCCGGCTCGGGGCGACGTGGGCAGGAGGGCGAGGGTCCGCGCGCGGTCTCCGGGCCAGGTTCTGGCGTGCCACCAGGTTATTTTTGTATTTTCACCCACAGAGCCAAACCCTTGCGGTATTCTGGTGCGTTTCCTCAGACTCTGAGCCACCACATAAGGGGTTTTTCCTTAAGACTTCTGAAGACCCCCTGTTTTGAAGGATTTTATGTGAACCGCCGTTTTTAGGCATTTCAAACTAAATTTTCTTTAAAAAGACGATTGCATTTCAAGGTCGAAATACGCCGGTTTTCTAGGAGCGTAATCAAAAGCACACACAGCGAGGTTTTTTTGAGGAATTGAGGGGCAGGGCTCCTGGGCGCCAGGTCTTCTCAGGCTTCGCGCAGACTCTGAGGGCCTGCTGTGTGCCAAGAGCTCTTCCCTCTTGGAGCTGACGTGGGGCCGTTTGCAGGGCACAACCAATAGGCAGCCTATGTGATAAGTAAATTATGCTGTGTGTTCGTTAGGAGGTGAGTAGTGCCACGGACGAATGTAAAAGAAGGGTGAGGGATTGGAGGGACTGGGTTGGAGAGTGAGGGGGTAGGTGGCCTCATTGAGAAAGTGACATTTGAGGAGTGAGAGAGTTAGCCAAGTGGATACGTGGGGTAGAGTAGCCAGGCAGGGCAAACTGCAAGTGCAAAGGCCCTGGGGTTGGAGCAGATCTTGCGTGTTTGAGGAGGCAGCCGCGCTGGGGAGGAATGAGAGAAAGGGAAATGGTCCCAGTGGAAGTCAGAGTAGGTAAGCAGAGGCAGGTCAAGTAGGGTCTTGCAGATCATTGTAAGGATGTTGGCTTTTCCTCGGTGAAAATGGGGAGCATTGTAGGGTGCTGCACATTTACCACGGGAGTGGCCAAACCTGCAGAGCTTAGGTCCTCACCAACACCAGTGAGCTTTCCATGAAGTCTTACTCTTTTTTTTTTTTTTTAAGATTTTATTTATTTATTTGACAGAGAGGGACACAGCGAGAGAGGGAACACAAGCAGGGGGAGTGGGAGAGGGAGAAGCAGGCTCCCCGCGGAGCAGGGAGCCCGATGCGGGACTCGATCCAGGGACTCCAGGATCATGACCTGAGCCGAAGGCAGTCGCTTAACCAACGGAGCCACCCAGGCGCCCGAAGTCTTACTCTTGAAGACCGGTTTCTTGCCTCAGGTCAACAGTCTGCATGCAGGTCTCAAGCCAGGATTTGATGTGGCTTCAGAGCACTTCCCACTTAACCATGCTGCCTAGAAACCTTGTAGTGCAAAGCCAAGTGGATATTTATAAATAAGTTAAATTTAAGTTAAATCGGGCGCTTGGGTGGCTCAGTCGTTAAGCGTCTGCCTTCAGCTCAGGTCATGATCCCAGGGTCCTGGGATCGAGTTCCGCATCAGGCTCCCTGCTCCGCGGGAAGCCTGCTTCTCCCTCTCCCACTCCCCCTGCTTGTGTTCCTGCTCTCGCTGTCTCTCTGTCAAATAAATAAATAAAATCTTAAAAAAAAAAAATTAAGTTAAATCTGTCCATCCTTATCACAGGTAAACGTATAATTCACATTTACTGGCCTTTAAGAACACTTGAAATAACTCTTGTTTGCCGAAGACCCAGATTCTAGAAGACTTTAGGTTGGAGACCACGGTTCAGTCTAACTTTTTTTCTTAGAGAATGAAATGGAGGCAGGTTCATTTTCTTTCTTCCTTCCTTCTTTCCTTTCCTTTCCTTTTTCCTTTTTCCTTTTTCCTTTTTCCTTTCCTTTCCTTTCCTTTCCTCCTTCCTTTTTTCATTTTCTTGTGACTATAGTTTTAACCTGTAGGATTCTAAGAACAAATTCAAACACTTGAGGTCTAAGAGCTTTCATCTGTGAGGGTGATTTCCTTGGACTAGCATCTCCTGTCTTATTGAAGGAGATTTTTGATTAAGTTGTAAGAATGTTGCAGGGGTCGGAAGAAGGAGCTAAACTGCTTTTTCCAAATTAACTTTTTTCTCTTTATAGAAGTTAATGTGTCCAAAATGTAGAAAAAACCTGGCTGCACACACACACAAAAGGAAATAAAAATCACCCAATTCCCCAGTCATTTGGTTTGTACCTGTCACAACTGTGTTGTCTGTTTTTTTAAAAACAAATGGACTCACACTGTACACAACATTTTGCAGACCGCAACAAATTTCCACGTTAAAAATTTTTTTTTGTAATTTCATTTTATTTAACCATTCTCTTTTGGTGGATTTTTAGGCAGTTTCCAATTTTTCTTTTATCAACAAACCCCATGGTGAGTGTTTTAGCTAACTTTTACTTATTTACTTTAAAATTTTTTAAGCTAATTTTTAAATACAGTTCCTTAATTTTTTTTTTTTAAAGTCTTTTTGGAAAAGTTGAACATTGGTCTCTGTTTGGCCCATGTAGTGGTGCAATATTTGAATGTACTTCCACGTTCCAGTGATGAATTTCTTTTTTCTTTAAAAAATTTATTATTATTATTTATTTATTTATTTATTTATTAAAGATTTTATTTATTTATTTGACAGAGACACAGCAAGAGAGGGAACACAAGCAGGGGAAGTGGGAGAGGGAGAAGCAGGCTTCCCGCAGATCAGGGAGCCCGATGCGGGGCTTGATCCGGATCATGACCTGAGCCGAAGGCAGACGCTTAATGACTGAGCCACCCAGGCACCCCTAAAAATTTTTTTTTAAAAGATTTATTTATTCTAGAGAGAGAGAGGGTGGGAAGGAGAGGGAGAGAGAATCTCTAGCAGACTCCCCACTGAGTGCGGGGCCTGACCCCACGACCCTGAGATCATGACCTGAGTGGAAACCAAGAGTCAGACACTGAACCGACTAAGGCACCCAAGTGCCCCTTTTTACATTTTTTTTTAAGATTTCATTTTTTAAGTAATCTTTACCCCCAATGTGGGGCTCGAACTCACAAGCCAGGTGCCCCTTTTTTGCTTTAATATTAATGGTCTTTGGCCTGACTTGACTCTTCTTGTCATATTCCAATCTGTTCACAGAGGGATAGTGTCCTGGACTTTGGTTTGAGACTGGGGTGCACACACTCTTTAGGGCTTTGGGCCAGTCACATGATCTCTTCTTCTGCATAGTGGGTCCTTGTGAGAATACTTCCTGAGGGGTTAAATGAGATTGTGGGTAAGAGAGCAGTTTGAGGGGCGCCTGGGTGGCTCAGTCGTTAAGCATCTGCCTTCGGCTCAGGTCGTGATCCCAGGGTCCTGGGATCGAGCCCCGCGTCGGGCTCCCTGCTCTGCGGGAAGCCTGCTTCTCCCTCTCCCACTCCCCCTGCTTGTGTTCCGTCTCTCTCTGTCAAATAAATAAATAAAATCTTAAAAAAAAAAAAAAAAGCAGTTTGAAAGCCTGGAGCTGCTCAGGTGGATGGTATGGGAGTGTCAGGCAGCTTCCTAGCTGCCTGAGATGGAGGGTATGTAATTATCCCTCTTTGCTCATCCGATATTTCTCAAACTTGGCTGACACTGGAATGTCCTGGAGACTCTTGAAAAATATGGATGTCTGGGTCCTACATTCAGCGATTTCAGCTTAATTGGTATGTGGTATGACGTGGGAATCTGGTTTTATTAAAGCTTCCTAGGTCATTCATTATAATAGGTAGCAAAATTTGAGACCACCAATTGAATGCATCCTATTTCCAAGAGCATTACCTTTCTGAAGCCCAATTCTGATCCTAGGAGAATGTGGGGTGTGTTTTTTTCCTTTTTTAAAAAATTGTGGTGGGGCACGTGGCTGGCTCAGCGGTAGAGCATGTGAGTCTTGATCTCAGGATCGTGAGTTCGAGCTCCATGTTGGGCATAGAGATTACTTAAAAATAAATAAAATTGTGGCAGGAGACATATAATAGTAATTTTACTGTTTTTAAGTGTACAGTTGAGTGGTGTCAGGTACATTCACAAGGTGCCAACAAGCACCACTATCTGGTTCCAGAACTTTTTCATCCATGGGATGCATTTTGGACATTCAGATCTGTCTTCCTTGGACTGTGAGCTCCCAGAGGGCAGGGGAGTGAGTCTTGTGTACTTATGTACCTCCCAAAGGCACCCAGGAAACACTGGATTTTTTTTTAAGATTTTATTTATTTACTTGACAGAGAGAGAGAGACAGCGAGAGAGGGAACACAAGCAGGGGGAGTGGGAGAGGGAGAAGCAGGCTTCCCGCCGAGCAGGGAGCCCGATGCGGGGCTCGATCCCAGGACCTGGAATCATGACCTGAGCCGAAGGCAGACGCTTAACGACTGAGCCACGCAGGCGCCCCAGGAAACACTGGATTGAATAATTTTCCTGTGTGCTGTTATCCCACACAGGGTACATCTCTTCTCTCCTGCTTTGAATTAAATTAGCTGCCTACCCGCGGGCTTTTCCTCCTTCCCTGACTGGCTGCTGCTTTGACGCCCTGGTGGCTTCTGTAGCCTATGTCACCCCCTGCTGGAAGGTGGTTTTTTTTTTTAACCTGGGGCCTGGCCTCTTAATGATTTTCAAGGAGAATTCAATCTGTGGTTCTCTACCTTTGAGTTTGCTAGACAGTGTCGATACTGGATTTTTTTTTTTTTCCCAAAGAGCATGAGAAGAGATTAAGAGGCTAAGACGACACCAAGATAGTCTGCAGTAACTATAGCTCAAAGGTGGTCTAGCACCTCGGCAGCTCCCAGCTTCTATGGAAATGTCTGCTGTTGCCCTCCGCACGGGGCTGCCTCCCGGCTCCTCGTCGTCCTTCGAATAGCTCTTTGTTGCCCTGATACACTCAAGAGGCAAGTTCGTCCGAACAGGAGGCTGTGCCTTGATGTCGGTTCCAGGCTCAGTTACTCCACGCTCGTGGAGGTGTCCTGGGACAGTTGTCCATACTGCGTCACGAAGCCCGCTCGGCTCAACTTTGCGCCCAAGACGTTCCCGCCGCACCTTGTCTGCTTGTTAGTGGTGAATTGCACCTCACCTGGGTCCCCTCGAGGTGGGGCTCGCACGGGGGCTTTGCAGCGAGTGCGAGTCGCGCACGGAGAGCCGCTGACCTAGGCTGGGGTCCTCTCTGCTGCTGTCACACCTGCCTTCTCCTCAGGTGTGCAGGACCCGATGGGGAAGGAGGTGGAAGAAGGGAGGCCTTGGGGTGACAGCAACCTGAGGAAAAGGAGACTCTGGGGAGGACGAGTGGAAGTGGGCTTGCTGGAAGTGATGAGGTGACAGAGACAAGCCACTCCCCTCACACGTGCCCAGGTGGGGTTGACAGCATTCCCCACCCTCTGGGGATGAGCCATGTGCTACCCGACCCCAGGTGAAGCCCCAGCCCCCAGAGTAGCGGAGATAGAAAGGGGGGGAATGTGAGCACGGTCTGTACTGGGGGGGGGCGGTAAAAGGTGATGGACCTCGGGCTATAGCCCTGGGAGGCACACAAACGGGTGAGGCCCACATGTGGGGTCTGAGTAACAGCCCCCCACACCTGCAGCATCAGCATCACCTGGGGGCTTGTTAGTGCAGTACACTCAGGAACACCTCCAGGAGGTGGCAGCTTGTGTTTTAGCAAGCTTCCAGGTGATTCTGGGGCCTGCCCATTGAGAATGCAGGTCTAGAATGGTCTTTGAGGTCCCTTTCCACCCTGGAGTCAGATGTGCTGGCTCAGGCTGGTTGGGAGGGTGAAGTGAGAAGTGGTATGCTTCTGGTATTTGCTGGTGGTGGTTACTACCCAGGGGAGTAATGGGGGCTGGACCTCTCACTGCACATCATCCCAGACCTTCAAACACACATTCTTTCTATGGTGATGTATTTCCTCGATTAGAGGACACACCCCCACCCCCAGCCTTTTTAACAGATCTTAAAATTCGGTGTGTCTCACAAATGAACTGTGTATTTAATATAGTTTCTTCCTGAAGAGCTACTATTGAATAGTTGGAAGGCTTTATAATCAATACATCCTAGAGTCAAGGAGATCTAGAATGTATATATTTTGTCTGTCTATTTTTTTTCTTGAGAGGGAGAGAGGAGGTGGAAGGGTGGAGGGAGAGAATCTTAAGCAGCCTCCACGCCTGGCACAGAGCTAGATGGGGGCCTTGATTTCACAACCCTGAGATCATGACCTGAGCTGAAATCAAGAGTCAGATGCTTAACCAACTGAGCCACCCGGGCGCCCCATATCTATCTATCTCTACACCCAACGTGGGGCTTGAACTCATGACCCCAAGGTCAAGAGTCGCACGCTTTACTGACTGAGCCAGCCAGGCGCCCCTAGAATGTATATTTTTAATGCGAAAGTGGCTGTTCTACTCATGACTTTGAAGTTGGCCTGCCCCATATTGATATCCCCTGGATGGATTTCTCTAGCTGGCCAGTTTCTGAACGACTGAGTCACACATCAGCACAGTTACACTTGGACTGCTCAGTCTTTGACCCTGAAGGTAGGGCAGAGCCCAGGATTCTGTCAGCACACCCCTTGGGGCCTGGGGTGGGGGCCGGTCACTGGACCCAGTGGGGCCATTTCCTCTGTCATTATGATTGTTCCTGAAATTGATCGGCCAGTCCTAGATGCCAGCCAGAGACCCCTTATTTCAGAAGTGAGGCCTTGAGGGGTGGCGGTCTGGGGGTCAGGGAGCCTTCCTAGGGTTCAGTGTGATAGCAAGTGACAGAAACCGGCCAGGCACTTCTCTTCAGGATGCAGGGGTCTCCTGGGCCTCTGCATGGAGGTGCAGCTGGTCCTGAGGAATCCAGGAAGCTTTGGGGGCTGTCTGCCTCTCAGCTCTGCTGTTGCTATGCATCCCCTGAGGCCTGTCTCTGCTTGTCTCCTGGTCGCACTGTGGCAGTGGCTAAGTGTCGAGGCCCAGAGTTTCCAAGTTTCAGTTCCAGGCCTGTGCTGTTTAACTTGTGAAATCTTTGCCTCCGTCATGAGTTTCCCTGATTGGCCCGGCCTAGGTTAGTGTCCACTTCCCATCCAGTCAGAAGCTGCAGTCCTGGTGTTGGGGCCTGTTTTGTGGCTTGGGTAGGAGTCCTGACATTCTGGGTATCTGCAGGCTCTCTCTTGGGGCGGGAGAGCTGGGCTCTCCTCCTGGGCTCTGCTCCCTGTCCCATTGCTATTCTCTCCGCTGGAGGTCGCCGGGGCTTCAGACTCCAGAGCATGGAGCCTGGTGATCTTGGTTTGGGAATTGTTTCGTGTGTGATTAAAGTCTGGCCCCAGCCCCCTCCACCCCCCCCCCATTTCCCCTGCAGCACCTCTGCCTCCGAGGTGTGGGAGGTAGGCTGCAGCCCAGCATCCCTAACACTCTCCTTCCTGGCCCTGCCGAGGCCTAGGAAGCAAGGATCCCGTTCGGCCCTGACTTCTTCCCTGACATCTCAGATGGTAGCCTCAGCCCAGCCACACACTGCCTGGCACGGAAGGCACTGATGTATATGGGGTGACCTTGAGCAAGCCCTTCCTTTCTGGAGGTTTGGGGCTCCATCCCCAGACGATATGGGCTGGGTCAGGGTCAGACCCGATACTTGGATCTTGAACCATGGGAACCTACTTTGGTATCCCAGAGGGAAAAGAGAGTAATGGTGGTTTCCTGCCAATTCACAGGAAAAAAAAATTGCGGGTGCAGTATCATTGTTTTTTTTGTTTTTTTTTTAAGATTTTATTTATTTATTTGCCAGGGAGAGCGAGAGAGGGAGAGTACAAGCAGGGGGAGTGGCAGGCAGAGGGAGAAGCGGCTCCTTGATGTGGGACGCGATCCCAGGACCTTGAGATCATGACCTGAGCCGAAGGCAGATGCTTAACAATCGGAGGCACCCAGGGGCCCCTAGTATCATTGGTTTTAAGTTTTTTTTCTCCCTAAATTTTCCCTAGTGTTTTGACATTTGTTGTTTGCCTTAATAGATAAGCATCGAACAAATATTAAGAGAGATAGCTGGAAAGGTGACAGCTCGCTGTCTCTTGTGGACATTTTTGTCTTACATTAAGACGCTGGGTTAACATTCTTTTAGAAACATTTTTCTGCGTTCATCTGATGTGATCAATGGCCAGGTATGTTGGACTGTTTGGGTGAGAACACCATTGACTGAGACACAGTTTGGTATCTCAGGTCCAACTACCTGGATTCAGGCTCCACTGCGATCACCTGTGTGCTGTGTGACCTTGGGTGAGTTACTTCTCTGTGCCTCGGTTGCCAACAGTAGTAATGCAAAGGTAGGATTTTCTTCATAGGGGTTGTGAGCATGAATAAGATACGGGTAGTGCTTTGGGGACAGTGCCTGAGTGAGCACTTAGTGACTGACACTCTTACCATCATCGTGGCTTCCGGAACTTCGATGATTTTCACCCACCGTCTCTTAGCCTGTATACCTTTCTTTCTTTCTTTCCTTTTTTAAGATTTTATTTATTTATTTGAAAGAGAGAGACACAGTGAGAGAAGGAACACAAGCAGGGGGAGTGGGAGAGGGAGAAGCAGGCTTCCCACTGAGCAGGGAGCCTGATGCAGGCCTCGATCCCAGGACTGGATCACAGCCCGAGCCGAAGGCAGACGCCCAACGACTGAGCCACCCAGGCGCCCCAGCCTGTATACTTTGTGATCCTCGTCCCCGTCCATGAATTCCTCAATGTGCATACTTGGGGGACTCCTCCAGTGCTGTGGCTTCAGGTTGCGTCTCTGCTGGATGCTCTCCAGAGCCTCGTGCCTTTTGGCCGCCCTCGGGACTCCTTGACGCCTCCATGTGGATGGTGGGGTGGCATCTCAGTCTGGAGGAGGCCCAACAGAACTACTCCTGTGTTCTCTTCTCCCAGAATCTGCCATCACATCCACTGGTTGTCACACCTGCTCTCTGCTCCTCACTTCTCCCTGAGCAGCCAGATAGGCATGGCCTTGCTTACGGCCATCCTGGGGCTCACACAGCGAGAGAAAGGCCCGCTCGTCCTGGCTCTCAGACACCTCCTGGCCTTGTCCTTGCTTGTGTGCCACCTTCCTCACACTCTGCGGCTGGGCGCGCTGCCTGCTGTCCAGTCTCTGAGTGTGGGGCTTTTTCTACTGGCAGGTTTTGCTCTCGCCTCCCTGCCGCCCCCACCCCCCATCCCTGTCCAGGCCCCTCTCCTGTAGCTCTCTGCTTGTCCTTCACACCTCGGCTCAAGTGCCATTTCCCCCAGAGGCCTCCCCAGCCGTTCTCTTCTCTCCCACACCTCTGCCGCACTTAGCACATAGGTAGTCGATGGGTTTTCTTGTTTGTGTGGCCCCGACCCCGTGGAAGCTCCTTAGGCACAGGAATCTTGCACATTTTGTTTTCTGCTGTATCCATAGTACCCAGACAGTGCCTGGCAAGTGGATGCTCAGTAAATAATGTGTGTGCATGTGCGTGTGTGTGGAGCATAATGGAGATGTATATAAATAACATGTAATGTGTATAATGTGTGTTATATTAGTATACACGTGTATATAACATAGCGTCACGGATATATATACACACTATACTATATATATAGTATAAATGAGCTTGTGCCACGTGCCAAATACCATGCAAAGTGCTGGGGATATAAAGAGAGATCAGGGCGCCTGGGTGGCTCAGATGGTTAAGCGTCTGCCTTCGGCTCAGGTCATGATCCCGGGGTCCTGGGATCGAGTCCCACATCAGGCTCCCTGCTCCTTCGGAGCCTGCTTCTCCCTCTGCCTCTCTCTCTCTCTCTCTGTCTCTCATGAATAAATAAATAAAATCTTTAAAAAAAAAAAAAGAGATCAGACAGGGTTCTGAAGTTCTGAAGGAACTCACAGTTTAATGGGAGGTAGATAAGCAAGGAGACTTCTGTGGAATGTGAAGGGGAACGTGGGGATAGCTGTTTCATGTTCTAGCAAGAGCTGCCCCTGTGTGGGGCCAGCTCCCTTCCTTCAGGCTTACTAGTGCTGGCCTGGTGCCCAGCACTGTCCCCCCAAGCCTGAGTAGGGGGCACAGGGGTATGGGCCTTGTCATTGCCCTGTGAGTTCAGGTTCCTGGTGAGGGGCCGCGTGAGCAGAGCCTCTTGTAAGACGATGGTGTGTGGTGGAGGGCCCCTCACGTGGTAAATGGTGAGTCATGTCCGTTTAAGAGGCTGATCTATTGTCTGCCCCTGTGCCCAGCTAAAGAGGGGACAAGGGATTGGAGGCAGATGGCAGGGTGGAGAAAAGGGGCAGCTGGGGAGAAGCCTGCCTTCTACCAACTAGCTCATCACAGACACACTTGCTTCCTTTGATCACGGGGGTGGTTTGGAAGGTGCCTGCCAAGGCAGGGAGATGCTGTGGGGCCTTCTGCTGGGGCCAGGTTTGAGGTGTTCCCGTGTGCTGGCTTAGGTGACCATTGCCCGCTCTGATATGACCTGATTCTTGTTATTGTCAGTATCTTCACAAGGGCACGTCTAAAAAAAAAAAAAAAAAATTCCTGCATCGCCTCCAAATAGTGTCATAATGTCACCAAAGGTCCTGGGTCAGGCTCTTGTTGGGGCGTGTTGGCTGCCCCTGGACCTCTCACTGTGACCCAGGGTGCATAGCGAGGTTGAGGGGTCATCTCCACCCACGGCACATGGATCGGGCTCGTCCTTTGGAAGACGGGCTGGTTACAGGAGGAAGGGGACAGACTGGGGCCAACAGGGTGACGGGAGGCCTAGAGGCCTGAGGGTAAGCGGCAGCGCGGGAGGGGGTGCGGGCAGGCGAGGCTGGGTGGTGACCGCTGGGTTGTGACCTTCTGCAGAGAAGTTGCCAGACAGCAAGCATTGCCACCGCCGACAAGGCCGCGCAGACCCGGAAGCATGTGGATGCCGAGGTGCAGACGGAGGCCCCGGTGCTTGTCAGCGCGCCGTCCGTGTCCGCACACGACGACCCCCGGCTCGCAGCCTTTCTTCGGAGGGTGGAGGTCATGGTTATTCGAGAGCTGAACAAGAACTGGCAGAGCCACGCTTTTGATGGCTTCGAGGTGAACTGGACCGAGCAGCAGCCGATGGTAGGGAACGGGCCCGTACGGCCTGGGACGCCCCCTCCTCTGCCGCAGCTTGAGCCTTGGCCCCGTTTTCAGTCCTTCTTGTACGCTGCCCAGATACTGATAATGGTGATGATAATACCAGCATTCAGGAGCTCCCGCGGTCTGCCAGCTGTAGAGCTTCCTAAGAGTAAATAACCGAGGGCGCCTGGGCGGCTCAGTTAGTTAAGCCACCGCCTTTGGCTCAGGTCATGATCTTGGGGTCCTGGGATGGAGCCCCAAATCGGGCTCCAGGCTCAGCGAGGAGCCTGCTTCTCCCTCTCCCTCTGCCTCCCTCCCCTGCTTGTGCTCTCTCTCTCACACTCTGTCTCAAATCTTAAAAAAAAAGGCGCCTGGGTGGCTCAGTCATTAAGCGCCTGCCTTCGGCTCAGGTCATGATCCCAGGGTCCTGGGATCAAGTCCCGCATCGGGCCCCTTGCTCAGGGGGGAGCCTGTTGCTCCCTCTGCCTGCCGCCCCCACTGCTTGTGCTCTTTCTCCCTCTGACAAATAAATAAATAAAATCTTAAAAAAAAGAAAAAAGAGAAAAAGAGTCATTGAGCCTTCCCTGCTGTCAAAAGGTAGGTGTGTGGTTACCTCCATTCACAGCTGGGAGGTACTGGGAGGTACAGGTGGGAGACTCCGAGCTGAAGTGACTTTTCCAGGTTCACACAGAGCTAGTCAGCAGTAGACGCAAGGTTTGAACCTGGGGAGTCGGACTCTGGACTGAATTCTCTCCACTGCCAATGTGTCTCCCCAGGCAGCACACGGTGAGGATTCTCTGTGCTGTCTCATTCGGCATGACTGCATGAGGCCGCACTAGCATGATCGCCATTTTATACAGGAGGCCCAGAGAGGCTAAGTGACTTGTCCACGGTCACACAGCTGTCACGGGCCAAGCTGGGGTGTGAGCCCTGGTCTGGTTTCACTACCATACTCTCGTGACTTCAGTGTCGCCAAGGCTCAGTTCAGAGCTGTCACCCTGTATACTCAGGCGTCCAGCTACACAGACAGCCCAGGCTTTGAGATGAGGGAGCTCTGAATGAATGGGGGGGCTCTTGGCTTTGGCTCCAAGCTGGGCCTCAGCCTCCCCTGTGGACAGCCTGCTTGCTCACTGCTGCGTGCCCTCAACCGACCGACTGACTGCAGAGCCGTGGAGTTCTGGGCCAAACTTTTTTTTTTTCCTAATTATTATTATTTTAAAATTTTTTTATTTATTTGAGAGAGAGAGCACAAGAGTGGGGAGGGTCAGAGGGAGGAGCAGACTCCCTGCTGAGCAGGGAGCCCGATGCGGGACTCGATCCCGGGACTCCGGGATCATGACCTGAGCCGAAGGCAGTTGCTTAACCAACTGAGCCACCCAGGGGCCCTGGACCAAACTTTTTTTATATATTCTTTCTTCCTCGGGAAACAGATGAGTAACTATGTATTCAGAAGTCATAAGCCCCGCTCTAGCCCGTCTTCCTCCTCCTCTGCCTGCTTCCCACCAAGTCACTGGAAGACATGGGAGAGTCGATTGTTTGAGGGAAATCCTCAAAATCACTTTGAAGAGCAGTTGCCGAGGCCCCACCAAGTGGGCAGGCCCCGAATGTTTGCACAGGAAGGGCTTGGTGAACAGTGAGAGCTCAGCACGTTCTTCTCTCCTCGCTGTTGCCGATCCTCCATTTTACAGTTGCATTTAGAGAGGTTAAGCTTTTGTTCTTTATTAGTAGTGCTTTCCCCCATTTCTATGGATTAATTTGGTCCAAGTGTGTATTACTCTCTCCCCCTTTACAAATACCTGTTTTCTGACTACAAAAACAATATGTGTTCATTATAACAAATCCGGGCATTACAGAAACACGGAGCATATACTGTGTAGACAGGGGGAGGGAAAACCTGTTCCCGGGCCTTTAGCTCCTCCCTGTGCTTCACTCACACACAGCATTGTTACTAGTGTTGTCATAAAGAACATTTTTTTTTTTTTAAGAATCTTATTTACTACTTATTTGACAGAGCACAAGCAGGGGGAGTGGCAGAGGGAGAGAGGGAGAAGCAGGCTCCCCGCTGAGCAGGGAGCCCGATGCGGGGCTCGATCCTGGGACCCTGGGATCATGACCTGAGCTGAAGGCAGACGCTTAACTGACTGAGCCTCCCAGGTGCGCTCCCCCCCAACCCCGAACATTTTAAACAAAAAGTGGAAAGCACTGTACATTTTCTTTATGACTTTTCTCACTTGCCAGAGCTTTCCATGTCAGTTCCTATAAAGGTGCCCCAGGCTGTGTCCCGCCGCACAGACATGCCATCCTTTATCTGAGTCCCCTGTGGGACTCAGGTCTCCCCCGGAAACGAGCGCACAGGCGGGGGGTTGGGCGGCACGCTCAGAGCGGTGCTGTCCCGAAGGCCGCGTCTTAGCGGTCCCCAGAAGGCCGGGCAGAGAACTCTCCGAGTTTGCTGTCATGTTAACAGTGTCAGCAAATCTCTCTCTGCCTCACTTCTTCTTCTGCATCCGTTTTTTGTTGATTTCCTCATAGTGGGATTATTATTTTGGCTGATGTGGGGTTTTTCTGTGTCCCCTGCTGTCAAGATGTTGGCCTTGACATTTCGTCGCTCTCCTTGGCACCTGCTGTAGCAGCTCGGAAAGTCTGGGATGCTGCTCTCAGAGAGAAGCCGTGATTTCAGATTTCCAAAAACAATGTGACAACCTTGGGGAACACTTAGAAATCGGAGATAAGAGATGGGGGCTCCCACCGGAACTTCTGATCTCCTCGCTCTGTTGTTTCCTTCCTCTGGTTTTGCACATGTGTGTGGACAGCTGTGCATCACTGTGACCGATCTGGGGGTCTTCTCTGGTCGGGAGCAAAGCCCGTTCTGTGCTGTCAGGTGGCTACAGAGACTTCACGCTTGTCCTTTTAAAACCACCGGATGTTTCATCCGCACACTGTATTTTTTTGTGCCAGGTCTGTCAAGGTGTGTTCTCCATGCAGGTCTGTTCACTCTTCGTGCTGTTCTGCACCCGCCACGGTGATGGTGTGGAGTTGCCCTGTCGTCCCGGCTTCTCCCACTTTGTAGTTTGTAGTCTCATCTTCAGATTTGCAATTGTACTGGTTGCTGCAGTTATGACAATTAATATATACGGTTTATTTCTGACGTAAACATCAGTTGACTGTGACGTAAAAACACGCACAAACTGCCACTTCAGGCCTGTGGCTTTTCAAAGTGAAAACACTCGTGGAACCAGAACCCAGATCAGGAAACCGAATGTGGTGAGACACCAGAGGTTTTCTTGAGTTCCCTCCACCTCCTACCCCACTGTACAGCTTTTCTCTTCTTCTTCTTTTTTTTTTCTTTTCTTTTATTTATTTTTAAGTAATCTCTACACCCAACATGGGGCTTGAACTTATGAGCCTAAAATTAAGAGTTGCATGCTCTGCTGTCTGAGCCAGCCAGGCGCCCCTATACGTTTTGGTTTTAAATAACAGATTTATCGAAATATCATTCACATCCCATATAATTCACCCATTTAAAGTGTACAGTTCCAGGGCACCTGCGTGGCTCAGATGGTTAAGCCTCTGCCTTTGGCTTAGGTCGCGATCTTGGGGTCCTGGGATCTGGCTCCATGTCAGGATCCCTGCTCAGTGGGGAGTCTGCTTCTCCTTCTCCGTCTGCCCCTCCCCCTCGCTCATGTACTCTCTATCAGATATAAATAAAAAATCTTTTTTTTTTTTTTAAGATTTTATTTATTTATTCATGAGAGACAGAGAGAGAGAAGCAGGCTCCCAAGGAGCAGGGAGCCCGATGCGGGACTCGATCCCAGGACCCTGGGATCATGACCTGAGCCGAAGGCAGACGCTTAACCATCTGAGCCACCCAGGCGCCCATAAATAAAAAAATCTTAAAGAAAAAACGTGTAGGGGCGCCTGGGTGGCTCAGTCCGTTAAGCGTCTGCCTTCGGCTCAGGTCATGATCCCAGGGTCCTGGGATGGAGCCCTTCATCAGGCTCCCTGCTTCTCCCTCTGCCTCTGCTCCTCCCCCTGCTTGTGTTCTCTCACTCTGTCAAATAAATAGATAAAATCTTAAAGTTTTTCAATAAGTTTTTATGTTCCTAGAGTTGTACAACATGGGCACAATTTTAGGACATTTTCATTACCCCCACAAGAAACCCCGTACCCACCGGCAGTCACTCTTCATTCCCCCCACAGTCCCGGGCAGCTACTCTTCTTTCTGTCTCTCTGCGTTGTCTGCTGTGGACATTTCACATAGATGGAATCCTCTACCGAGGGGTCTTGGTGACTGGCTTCTTCCACGTGGCCGAATGTCCGTGAGGCCGGCTGTGGTGCTTGCTGTCACCGTTTTCCTTCCTGTGGCTCAGTCCTTCCTGCCCTGGAGGGAGGGACCCCATCTATCAGCTGGTGGGCATCTTGGCTGTTAGGAATAATGCTGTGAATATCTCTGTACAAGTTTTTGGATAAACATGTGTTTTCAGTTCTCTGGGTGTGGACCTAGGAGCGCAATTGCTGGGTCATAGGGTGCCTCTGTTTGACCTTGGGAAGAACCACCAGATTGTTTCCCCACGGCGGCCGTGCCATTCTGCGTTCTTGCCAGCGACGTGTGAGGGTTCCCACCATATAGCTTTTTACGTGTTTTAGGTTCTGTCCGTTGGATAGTTTCTTTCTATGGGGTCGTGTGAGGTCGGGGGGGTGCAGCTTTTCACAGGAGTTTTGATCTATGCTGCAAATCCTGCCCCAGAAACCTTGGGCTGGTCGCTCATGGCGGCCTGCATGGCCAGCCTTCTCATGTGCTGTGCCAGCCTGCTCTGGGCTGAGAGGGAAGATGCCAGGCCTTTATGTGTAGAGCCCAGTGGCACCGAGCATAGTCACATTGTACAGCTGTCATTACCATCCAGTTCCAGAAGCCAAGCTTTTTTTTTTTCCAGAGGTGGGGTGGAGGGGCAGAGGGAGAGGGAGAATCTTTTTTTTTTTTGAAGATTTTATTTATTTATTTGACAGAGACACAGTGAGAGCAGGAACACAAGCAGGGGGAGTGGGAGAGGGAGAAGCAGGCCCCCCACGGAGCAGGGAGCCCGATGCGGGGCTCGATCCCAGGACCCTGGGACCACGACCTGAGCCGAAGGCAGACGCTTAACGACTGAGCCACCCAGGCGCCCCTCTTCTGGGCTTTTGGAAGTCTCCTCTGAGGAGTGGTGTTCGGACGAAGCCTCCGCGCTTCCCGCCAGGACTGGGCAGCGGACCCGATGGCTCGGGAGGTCCAGGCCTGTGTGTAGCATTGTTGAGGTGGCTGTGAGGCCACCTGTTGGGTGGCTCTGGGCTAAGGGTTGGGGACGGTCTGTCTCTTGCAGGTGACCTGTCTGCACACCCTGGGCTACCCCCCAGCCCAGAGGCAGGGTCTGCACGTGACCAGTGTCTCCTGGAACACCACCGGCTCTGTGGTGGCCTGTGCCTACGGCCGGTGAGTGGCAGCCGCGGTGGCTGCAGGGCACTGGGAGGCCCTCGGAGCCTGGTCTAAGCCTCTTTTTCCCTGGGTGGTGAAGGGCTGGCCTGGAGCTTGGCCATTCTGGGAGTCTTTTTATTCTCAAGGCTGCCTGGGCACCAGCTTGGCTGGAAAGAGCAGAGGAGGGAGGGCTGAGAGCACAGGAGTCCCGGTGCCCACCTGTCCGCACAGGGCCGTGAGCCGGGGCCTGCTGCCTCTGCTCCACGAGCTGTCTGCTGCGGCCCCGGCTCCCCACCCTGCCATCGTGTGGACCCTTCGCTGGTTCCGGGAGCCCTTCTCTAGAGGTCGCGCCCCGGGGTGCCATGGAGACACTGCGCCCCTTCAGTACCCAGTACAGTCTGGGTGTGATGCGGAAACGGTGGGTCAGGTGATAGGAACAAGGTGAGATGGAGGCCCGGCCTCGTCCCTGTGCAGGCTGGACGACGGGGACTGGGGCACACTCAAGTCCTTCGTGTGTGCCTGGAACCTGGACAGGCGAGGCTTGAACTCCCGGCAGCCGTCGGCCGTGGTGGAGGTGCCCAGCGCCGTCATGTGCCTGGCCTTCCACCCCACGCAGCCGTCCCACGTCGCAGGTGAGTCTTCAGCCTGCCTCGCGTCTGCTCCCGCCCCGCACCCCCTCCCCTGCAGAGGGCGGCCCGAGCTGAGCTCTGCACTGGACCCTCAACCCCCGGGACACAGCCAGGGCAGGTCTGCTGCGAGGGAGCAGAGACTGGGCGGCCCTGACCCCTGGGCTCAGGTGAGGATGCCGAGGATGCCCGGTACGGAGCTTGGAGGAAGAGGAAGCGGGTCCTCGCTGAGTCTTGTCCAGGTGTGGGCCGTGGAAGGGCACGGCCTGGTCAGGACCAGGTGCCCAAGTGCCCATGTCACCCTTGGGAAGATGTCAGCGGTGGTAGGAGCCCCATGTGTTGGGAAAGGGGGTTGCGCTGGGGGGAATGGCAGGGTGCTGGGCTGCGGAGACCTCAAGGTGGTTTTGGGGCAGTGGCTCCACATCCTGGCTCCGTGGGGGCGAAGGGCTGGTACTTGGCCGGGAAGCCTGGGTGCTGGGTGAGTCGGCTTCTGCCCGGGCCCGCTTGGTCCCGCAGGTGGGCTGTTCAGTGGCGAGGTGCTCGTGTGGGACATTAGCCATCCCGAGGACCCGCTGCTCTGGCGAACGGGCCTGACTGACGACACACACACAGACCCCGTGTACCAGGTCAGAGCGGTGGGCTGCCGGTTGGGTCGGGGAGTCACCGTCCCCTTCTGCCTGAGCTGGGCTGGGCTGTCACAGGCCTGCTGCTGGAGGAGGCCAAGCAGGAGAGAGGGCGCCCACTCGGCCTAGCTTGGCAGAAGGTCAGCAGGGAGTTGGCAGTTGGACAGCTGCCTTCAGCGTTCTCAGAGCTCCCAGGGCATGAGTCCCCTCCCGCCCCCGACAGGAGCCACCCCCAGCTGCGCCCCCCACCCCCCAGGCTGCCACTAGAGGCTCCAGCTGTCCCGGCCTGCCCGGGCTCAGGGACGGAGCTCAGGACCCTGGGCACTGCCCGCTGGTGTGTGAGGTGGCTCTGGGCCGCCCCCAGAATTCTCCCTCTCGTTTTCCTAGAAGGGGGGGGACAGGAGGGTGACCGTTGGTCTTGCTGGGAGTTGGGGGCGGGGGGGGCGAGCAGTGCTTCCCTGACCTCAGTCCCGCATCCCGGTGCCCCAGGTGCTTTGGCGGCCCGAGCCCCGGCACGGCCACCGCTTCCAGGTGCTGAGCGTGGCCACGGACGGGAGGGTGCTGCTCTGGCAGGGCGTCGGCGCGGGCCGGCTGCAGCTGACCGAGGGCTTCGCCCTGGCCGTGCAGCAGCTCCCGAGGCACACCAGGCTGAAGAAGGTACGTGGGGCCCCCGTAGGGCCTCCGAGAGGAGCCCCGGGTGTGGGGGGGGGCAGGCGGCATGGGCCGCTTGACCTCCTTGGGCCACGGCGCCCACTTGAGGGACCGGGCTCCTTTGGGACACTGTGGGACCAGATTCCCTTGGCTCTGCCCCGCCGCTCGTTTCTCCACAGCCTCCCCGGGGAGAGACCGAGGTGGGTGCCACGGCGGTGGCCTTCTCCAGCTTTGACCCCAGCCTTTTTGTTCTGGGCACGGAAGGTGGCTTCCCACTCCAGTGCTCGCTGGCCGCGGAAGAGGCCGCCCTCACCCGGACGCCTAGCTCTGTGCCCCTGCGGGCCCCGGCACAGCTGACCTTCTCCCCCCACGGTGGCCCCATCTACTCCGTGAGCTGTTCCCCCTTCCACAGGTAGAGAAGGCCCCAGCGCCCCGGCACAGGGAGGGCGAGGGGGTCCCACAGAACCGCGGGAAGGGCCTGCAGTCTGTCCCGGGCCCAGGTCTTCCCCCACGGGAGCCCTTGTGCCCAGAGCGCTGGTGGTTGGGTCCAGGGCATCGGTCCCTCGCTCCCTAAGGGGATCCCTGGTTTGGGGGGGTCCAGGAAGGCCCAGTGGACCGGGACACCCAGCACTCCTCCCCTGCATCCTGTCTAGGAATCTCTTCCTGAGTGCGGGGACCGATGGCCACATCCACCTGTACTCCACGTTGCAGGCCCAGCCCCTGGCCTCGCTGCAGCTGTCCCACAAGTACCTGTTTGCTGTGCGCTGGTCCCCAGTGCGCCCTTTGGTGTTTGCAGCTGCCTCGGGGGAAGGTAGGAAAGACGACACCAGACTCACATTCACTTACGCCGCACGGGCGCAGCGGATCTGGAATTCTGAGCTGGGGAGAGACAGCACGTGGGGGGAGGATTGCTGCGCCAGGCAGTGGCTTTGTTTTGTGCTGTCCAGGCTCTCGCCCCCATGAGTCTCTCCCCCTGCAGGTGATGTGCAGCTGTTTGATCTCCAGAAAAGCTCCCAGAAACCCACGGTTTCAATCAAGCAAACCCAGGATGCAAGCCCGGTCTACTGTCTGGAATTTAATCGGCAGCAGACTCAGCTCCTGGCTGCTGGTGACGCCGAGGGCACAGTAAAGGTGTGGCAGCTGAGCACTGAGTTCACGGAGCAAGGACCCCGGGAGTCCGAGGACTTGGCACGGCTCGCAGCCGAGGTGGCCACCTGAGGACAGTGAAGCGACAGCAGGGCCCTGTGTGTGTGTGTGGGGGGGGGGGGGGGGGGGGGGGCCCCAAAGGGGGGGGGGGGGGGGGGGGGGCCCCCACAGCGGGGGGCAGGGGGGGTGAGGCCACACCTGTGCCAAGCTGTGGATGTCTCGTGGAAGCTGAATGAAGACAACACAAGCGTCTGGGGGAGTGTCATTTATTTGTCTTTTACGTGAAAACAATGGAGCGGGGCGAACAGGAAAGGAGCCAGCCAGCTGCTGCGATTTCTCGAGCCGGAATGGGGCCGCTGGCTTCACAACAGGAATCCGGGTCCCCAGAGCAACAGGGCAAGTGCCACTGGACTGGGAGTGGCTTAGTGAAGCATCCTTTCTACTAAGTCTTATCCCCAAGCTAAGTGGACATAAGCTTACAGTGAAGAGTGACACGAATACGTGGGCACGGAGAGGAGGTGACATGCAGCAAGGCGACGGCAGGGCAAGCAGCACGGTCCAGGCGAGGCGGGGGGCGGGATCAGTTCACGAAGAGCGAGCGGGTGAACTCCACGTAGTCGAAGGCGGTGGGGAGTTCGCGGCCCTTGCTGTCCACGTAGGGCTTCATGTGGGAGACGCAGTAGTCGGCTTGTTCCCGAGTCAGGTTCTGGAGGGAAGAGGCCGCCCGTCAGCCCAGCCCCGCTGGCCCCGGGGTCGGGGGGCGCAGCAGGAACGCCTGGGCCCCAGCCTCGGGGAGAGCGGGACGTTCTCCGAGGGGCCGCGGACAGGGAGTCAGCGCTGAATGGGGAGGAAACGCCTGCCCCCAACCGAGCGCTCCAAACGGAGGTCTGACACGCTCGACCGTTGTGCCCCTGGGCGACCTCGGCCTTTACTTTTCAAAGGAAACCTCCAGCCCCATCCCCAGGGCAGGGGAGCAGAGCCCCGGACCTGGTACAGCTCCTCCTTGGTCACGTAGGGCTTTCCCTCGGAGCTCAGGGCCCGGAAGGCGCTCTCGATCTCCTCGCTGGATTTGACGTTCTCCGTTTCACGGCTGATCATGAAGGCCATGTACTCTTGCAGGGAGACGTGGCCGTCCCTGGAGGGGGGCAGGCGCGGTGAGCCGGGAGGATGCGGCAGGATGCGGAGGCAGAGCCGCCCCCACTACCCTCCCTCCAGCTCACCTGTTTGGATCCACGGTGTCTAGGATTGCCTCGAACTCGGGGTCGGGCTCCCCTTCCTCCACCATGGGCAGGTCATAACCCAGGGAGCGCAGGCAGGACTTGAACTCCTGGTGGTTCAGCCGGCCCGACTTGTCCTTGTCGAAGTGTCTGCCGCACAATCGGAGAGCTGCTCAGCCCGGGTCCCGGCGCCGAGCCCGCCGCCCCTGTGCCCGGGGAGGCCATACTCACTTAAACATCATGCTGAATTCCTTGAGGGCCTCCTCAGTCACTCCGGTTGTGTTCCTAGAAGAACAGGATGGAGTGAGCAGGTGGCACACTGTTCCATCCCAGTAGAGTGAGTGCGGGACGCTGGGGGGCGCAGGGGCAGGGGCTGCCATGCCGGGGGCACGGACCTGGCCTGGATCTGCTGCTCCAGGTTGTGCTGCATGCGCATGCCCAGCTGGTCGAGCTGGTCCCACTGCTGGGCCAGGCCCACGGTGCTGTGCTCCGTGTACTTGTTGTCCAGGATCAGGGCCTCCTCCATGGCCGCCCCCAGGTCCTCAATCTTCTTGAGCTGACTTCTCATGGCTCGAATCTCCTGGTGCTTGCGCTACGGGCGGGGGAGCGAGGGTGTAGGGGACAGTCTCTCGCCTCGGTCCCCGGCCCCGAGTGCCCGTCTGAGAGCCCTCCCGGCCCGAGGCCTGCGGGGCTGCGCAGGACGGCGGGAGGGGCGAGCCGGGGGCAGACTGCCAGCAAGACTATACACTAAGGACCAAAGGACCCTCTTTCTTTTCAGGTAAGACTCCACGTGGCAACTGTCAGAGACAAAAGACTTTCTTTAAAATGATGGGGTCCTGTGCTGCTTTATGCAAAGTGAGAAAGAGCACCCACCCAGCCTACTTCCTGCCTGACTTTAAACCAAGGGGGCGCTTACTTTGGTAGCTTCGAGCTGGGATTCCAAGGTCCCAGATTCTTCCACCATGCAGGACCTAAACACAGAAGCACAGTGAGGCAGGAGGGCCTGATCTGAGCTCAAAATTAGCCCCAGATAACAGTGCCTGCTGTCTTGGAATTCTTCTGAATCTCTCTCATCGAGGCAATGGCCGCTATCTGCTACTGGCTGGCTTTTCCTAAGTGGCCCCGGGAGCCGGGAGGGCGGACAGTCTTTGTCCTGCCGTGGAGACAGGACGCCGCCGCCCCACGTGGTGGGCTACGTGCCCCGGGCCAACTGGGGGGCCTGGGCCGAGCCCCACCCAGCCTGCTCCCAGGCCAGGACCCTCTCTCATGGGGCTCCTCCGGCCCAGCCAGGCTGGGACCTGGCCCCTCACTCAAGCGAGGCCCTCAAGGGCACCTGAGGAACAGAGTGGAAGCTGCTCCACGGCATGACAGAGGGGCCTCGGGCCCAACAGCACGCCCCGCTGCAGCCACTGGGGAGAAAGGCTGACAAATGGAGAGCCAACCCCAGAAATCCCTGGGGTCTCCTGCACGTTCCTGAGGAGGGGAGCCACATTCTAGGGTGTGACGGCCGTGGAGGAGACGCAGTCAGATGACCCCTCAGACACGGAGCCAGGATGCTAAGAGATCATGACCAGACTGGGTTTTAAAAGTGACTCTAATTCTGCCTAAAGGAGGGAGGCGGCTGCAATTAAGCCCCAGATTCAGGCTCCACGAGACCCTCCGGGCCAGGGGCTCCCAGGGCCAAGTTCCGAAGAGCAGGGGTGCCCCAGGGGAGCCTCCATCTTCCCGACATTACACAGTGTGAAGTCACAGAAGGCCACCAGTGAACGAAGACAACAAACGAGTCGGGGTTACGTGCAGGGATGAGTCACACTGTGCGCGTGTCCTTGGTGGGATTTTAGCCCGGCCTCCCCTGCACCCACGGGTGCCCCAACCTACCCTCTCAGCACCCAGCGAGCCAGGGTTAGCTCTGACGTTTCCCCAAGTTCAAAGTGCTTGAGCAAGGCCAGGCACCAGGCTTCCTTGTAACCCAGCAGATCAGACTCACAGTCACGCCATGTCCCCCAGGGAAAAGCAACCCCCTCCCCCAGACCCGGGGCCAGGAGGCTGGGTGCCAGGGCAGTGGGAGGAGGACAGAGCCCTCCTTCCCAAGCGGCCGAGGGCGGTGGGTTAGTCAGAAAGCGGAGCCGCCTGGGGAAGTCAAGAGTGCATTGGTAAAACCACAGTGAGGGAAGAAGAGAAATAAGAGGAGAAAAACCTTCCAGACAGATCATCCCCAACTTCATACTGATAGACACGAATGACCCGACGATACGCTATGCTAGTCAAAGAAAAGAAACCAAATGAATACACGGAAGGCACGGGCAGGCAAGAGCAGACCGAGACAGACACGCGCCCCAAGGGCCAAGCTGGTGGTGCACAGGCAGGGCCACCTGACGCCCAGGCAGGGACCTGGTGGGGCTGGGCCGCCGGCCGCAGGGAGCACAGCGGCCCCAGGGCAGCGCACACTGGGGCCAAGCAAGACGGGACAGGGCTAGGGAGGAGCCACCCGGGAGGGAGCATGGCACCCACGGCGACAAGACCAGATTGGCAGACACAGCCACAGGGCTGGGGAGGGGAGTGGAGGCCAGCTGGCTAATCAACTCCAGCTAGAAACTGTGATCCCTAAATCCTACCCCCCCCGCCCCCGCCAGGCTGCTTTCAGCACAGGTGGTCACGTCAGCGCGCGCCTGTTTCTCCTGGTACCACGCTCAGCTGTCCCAACTACCCGTCTGCGGGACCCCAGGAGCGCTAGTCTCAGCCAATGAGGTTCCCCCCCGCCCCCGGCTTTACACGGGCCTGGGAGAGGCCAAAGCCTCGAGGAGGGGCCGCTCCCAGGACTGGACTGGGCAGGGCCGCCCTGCTCCTCCCGGGGGGCTCCTCCCCAGCCTCGTCTCTCCATCGCTCTAAACTGCAGGCACTTCTGCCTTCTATTAGTACAAACGATGCTCTTCCCCTTCCCCTGGGAACACGGGGGGAGGGGTGCGCCTGGGGGGGGTGTCAGTGCACAGCTGGGAACTCACTGCACCCGCTGAATCTCCTCTCCATGACCATGACCTCCTAGGAGCTAAGGATGGTCCCACTGGACACACGGGGAAAAGAGGCAGAAGAGAGATCCAGCGAATCCCAATGGCTGGACAGCATGGGGTTTCTCAGAGGCTCTGGACTCTAGCCCTGGTCCTCTGCCTTGGTCACATCCCCTACCTGAGAGAACCCTTGGAATCTGAACAGGAAGGTGGGAGGGGCTCCCCTCCCCAGACCTCAGGCTGTCAAGGGCTGTCAAGGGCTGTCAAGGACACGCACTCCTTGTAGGGTGATGGGGACGGAGCTGGGGTGAGGGTGGGCCGGGGGAAGTGCAGCCCGCCTGGGGCAGGAAGGCCCATCCTGGGATCCTCTGCAAGCCAGGCCACAGGGGGACAGAGGGCAGGGGGACAAGCACACGAGACACCACCACACCAGGAGCCCGGAGGAACAAGAAGACAATATTAACCCATCGAGGAGATACGTTCTGTGCAGATGGGATCCAAGCAGCCGCAAGACAAGGTGGCGTCCAGACAGCAGCAGTCGGGAGGTGGGGGACAGAGAGAGACACAAGAAAGAAAAGACAAAACCAAGAACATCAGTACCACTGCATTCGACTCTGTTCTGTGTATCACCGAGGCAGCGGCCGCGCACGGTCCCACCCGATGCGGCACACCTAGCAACTTGACCTTCAGGAAAAGTACCTTCGAGAACTGCCCCCCACCCCCCCCCGCCACCCGCCCTAGCTCGAGCCAGACCAGGGTGGGCCCCTAACCCTGCTTTCCTTCCTGCGAGCGTGACTTCCAGTTTCCCGCAGAGCTCCCCTCCCGCTCGAGCCGGGGGCCCGGGGGCGCCGGGGGTGCGGGCGGACACCTGGTCTCCTGGATCCACTGGTGGAACGCGTTGGCATGCTGGGCGAACTCCTGGCGCAGCTTGTCGTTCTCCTCCTGCCGGCGCTGCTCCTTCTGCAGCTCCAGCTCCCGTTCCTAGCGCCCAGAGGGAGGAGAGGCCGTCAGCGGGCCCGTCCTTCCTGCCGGCCTGCCCTCGGGGCGGACTAGACGCCCTACAGCTTCAGTTTCTGGATGCTGGACATGACCAGAAACCATCGCTTTGTGGGGGAGAACCAGATGTTGACATCAACCCAAAGGAGGAGCCTGGGAGACACTCGGGGAGCTCAGAACCCTGTTCCCCGGCTGCTCACAACTGGCCCCCCAAGAACTCTGACAAGAGGCGAGGGGAAGCGGCTGACCGACAGCCTGCTGTGGGCTGCCGGCCGCCACCCCGTCCAAGCCCCCTGGCCTGAGCCCCGGCTGACGGCCCTGGGTTGGGGCGGCGCGCACCTTGATGATCTTCTGCAGGTTCCTCCACGTCTCCTCCAGGGCCTCCATGGTGAACCAGGTGTAGGGGTTGGAGGCCACCCGGAAGCTCTTGATCTGGCGGTCCAGCTCGGCCAGCTGGCTGAAGTCGGCCTGGGCAGAGCTGAGGGACGAGCGGAAGGCATCGTGGGCCTCGCGCAAAGCTCTGATCTCCTCCAGGGAGTTGCAACGCACGGGATCGGTCAGATCCTCTTCGGCGTTTTCGAACCAGCTGTTGAAGGCAGAGGCCTTTTTGGCGAACGTCAGGAAGAGGTCTTCCACCTGAAAGCGGAGCAGCCTGCATCAGGGCATCATCAGGACGCCGTCAGGGCCGCGAGGCAGGATAGGAAAGGCAGCGGTCGTTCCCGGGGCGGCCGGGGCAAGCCGGGGTGCTCCCACTTCCATGTCTCGAAAGGCCTCTGACTTTCTTCCCTCGCTACCCTTTCCCCTCAGTCCGTCCCGGCCGCTTCGTTGGCCAAGGGCCCGCGGCTGGCTGCCGGCAGACTCCCCGCAGCCGGGCCGGGGGGCTGCGCAGGGGCCCAGCCTCACCTTGCGGAAGTGACTCTGGGCCTCCAGCAGCTTCTTCTTGCGGGTGGCCGAGTTGGCCAGAAGCTGGCTCCATCGCTTCATGAGGGAGGCGTGCCGGGCCTCAATGGCCTTTGACTGAACGTGCTTGGCGGCCAGCAGCTGATCTTTGAGGGCGGTGATGTTGGCGATGCCCTCCTGCTGGAAGGCCTGCAGGCCAGCGTCAAAGGTTTCCTGGAACAAAGAGCGGTGCGCCAATCTGCAGGGTCGCCGGGGAGGCTAGAAGCCACCCTTTCGGGGTGCCTCGGCTCGACGGCACCGGGGTCTGTTCAGCCAGCTGCCCAGGCCACACTGTCAGTCCCGAGTCCCCACCTTCTCCTGACATCCTCCTGCCCACCCCGGGCAGACTGAGGTATGGGGGGTCCCCTAAGTGCACCCCACTCTCCCCACTACCTCTGCCCGGGACGAACGCCTGCCTCCCCCCCGACCACCTGCAGTTTGCCCTTCATGCCCCAGCTTAGATGCCCCTCCTCTGGGAAGACTTCCCACATCAGCCCCTGCTTGCTGGAAACCGAGTCAGACAGCTCTTGGGGGTTAAATCCACAACACATTCTGCTGCGCTCCACCCTGGGGGTGCCGTCAGCCTGTAGCCCAGATGCCTCGTCTGGAAGCTCCTCGAGGACCAGAACGACCTTGCTCACTGCCGAGCCCTTAGGGCCTTTCTCAGGGACAGACGCCGACCACCATTCATGTACCAGGACGTACTATCTGCATACATTTCAGTCAACGAACGGGCCGCGCCTGACCTGTTTGGTAAGGAGAGTCTGGACGGAAGACAGGTCTCGGCCATAATCATCTGTCTTCAGGCTGTTCTCCTTTTCACCTAGGAAACCAAGCATGGGAAACAGGCCGGCCTTCTTGGTACAGTGAAGGGAATTAAGAGTCCCCTTTGTCCTCAGTATTCAAGAGGGCCTCCCGGGCAGCCTATCACCCTGCTGACGTTTACATCCCAGACTCTACCAGCAGGCTCTGACCCCATGCGGGCTACTCTTTCCTCCCTGCAGCCCGGGCCCCCTTGGCTAGCTGTGACAGAAAGAGATCCTTCCAGCTCATCCCAGCTGTGGTTCAACTGCCATGCATGTGACAGCAATCACCAGGGCCAGAGGGGTCCCAAAATCAGAGTGTAGCTCCCCCTCGCTCGGGAGCCAGACCGCGCCCTGGGCAGCCAGGAGACAGCTCGTGATGCTGACTTCTTCCGGGGTTTAAAGATTTTTGTTTTGTTAACCCTGGTGCTGGCCCAGTGCCGGGCACCATGGGGGCCCCCACTCTTGGCCGCAGGACATGGTTTCTCGTTCTCTGAAATGCCCACGTTAGATCCGTTTCTTCTCTGGAGAAGACCAACTGCTTAGGTAATAAACGAGCTACGGCTCTGGAACAATCTTCCTGGCCTGGGGAGAAGAGACTGGGGCCGGGCCGGGCGGGACAGCGCTCACCGATCCAGGACTCGACCACGTCAGCCTTCCAGTTGAACTGAAGGAAGGCCGAGTTCTCCTCAAGCTTGGCCTTCCTCTGGGCGGCAGCTTTCTCCAAGTCTGACACCTTCCCATTCAAGCCCTTCATCTTTGAAGAGATGTTCTCCTCATGGTGATTGTTCTAGGCCACAAAGAGAAAGCACAGTCTGGTCAGCCTCACCTCCTGCCGTGGCTAGATGGCCCATGGCCTCCCTGCCGGGGAAGGCGCACCAGCGCTGGAAGGCGGACCCTGCGCCCCCGGCCCGCCACCCGCCGCTGGGCGAAGCACAGGTAGGGCCTTCCTAACGGCAACACGAGTAAAAGCCTTGAAAGGATGAATGCTGGCAATTTCACTGATAGGAATGAATCCTGAAGATAGGAGGAATGAGCTGAAACGTCACAATGATGTACTCGTTAGTTAAGACTTAAACAAAATGTGATATATACGAACACTGGCTCCTAATATAAGCAATAAACACAATGGGTCAGAAAGCGGACACTGAAAATTCTTAAGCCCCAGACACTCGGATTCGGTCTTGGAATAACTGAATTTGAAAACACACAAGGCAGCATGAAATTGAGAGAGAAACTCGAGGAGGAACAGACTGTTGCTGACGGTAAAGCACCAGGCTTTGTTGGAAAGCTGCAGAATACTCAGACCAGTCACCGCAGAGGTAGAAAGAGCAGAGACCGTGACACAGGGCTGCATGTGGGTGACGATCGGACACAGGCCTCATCTCTGCCGGTACACGGTCTGGACCGGAAATCAGCTGGATGTTAGTTTATTTGCCCATGAGGGCAAGGGGAAAAAAAGCTCTCTAGTGAACACGGATTTGAACATACTTGTTAACTCCTATGAACCAAATCTCTAGTCTCAAGGCCATGCTTACTAGAGCAAATCCCATGATGAGAAATCTTATCTACTAGTTATATTTCCAACAGGAAATTATCACTGTGAAAAATTGCTTGTTGGGGCGCCTGGGTGGCTCAGTCATTAAGCGTCTGCCTTCAGCTCAGGTCATGATCCCAGGGTCCTGGGATCGAGCCCCACGTCGGGCTCCCTGCTCAGCGGGGAGACTGCTTCTCCCTCTCCCACTCCCCCTGCTTGTGCTGTCAAATAAATAAATAAAACCTTAAAAAAAAAAAAAAAAGTTGCTTGTCTTGGGGACACCTGGGTGGCTCAGTCAGTTAACCGTCTGCCTTCGGCTCAGGTAATGATCCCAGGGTCCTGGGATCGATGCTCAGTGGGGAGTCTGCTTCTCCCTCTCCCTCTGCCCCTCCCCACCACTCCTGCTCTCTCCGTGTCAAATAAATAAAATCTTTTAAAAAGTTGCTTTTCTTGTGGTACTGAATACCTGTCACCACACCTACGTGATCGGCGGTGACTGAGGACCAATGGCAGCACCATGTTCAGTCCGGAATGCCAACATGCCGGTGACTGGACTTCACTGCTGGGGAGAAAGCCCCAGGACCCCTCCTGTCTGCGCTCTTGCTCAGGGGCTGCTTGAGCGAAACCCAAACTTTGTGATTTTAACACATTCATCTCTAAACCTGCCAGGCTTTGTAGAGAAACACATAAGTCGATAGAATGGGATCTATCCTATGTAGGGGCGGCTCTTAGGATTTTTCTTGTATTTCCAACCACTTCTATCACGAGCTTGTACCACCTGAGAAATAACCTAAGAGAAGAGCTCTGTGGGAGCACCAGTGTCGCTGGATGCCTCTCTGCCTGATCCACGCAGAAAGCGTACGTGCTGCAGTGACCTCACTAACTGGCTTCAGGAAGGGGGAAGACGTCCAACCAATCACAGAATCTTTCTCTTGTTATGAAACACAGCAGTGGAAGTCTGCTTCCACTTCCCGGTCTCCGTGCAAAGCTTTCGTGGGTGAATATTCCAGGCAGATGGGCTTTGTGGGGCCACGGCGGCCCGAGCATGGGGGCGTCGGGTGTGGGAAGTGAGCGTCTCACCAGCAGGCCAGGCTCACCTTCTTGATGAGGTCCTGTCCATTGCTGCAGACGTCATTCACCCGGTCCTTGTGTACCGTGAAGTCTGTCTCGAAAGCTTCATGTTTCTTCAGTAAGCCCTGCAACGGGAGAGAAGGCCCAGCGGCTGAGAGCCTGGCATGCGCCGGGGGGCGGGCCCAGTCTCGGGTCGGAGGGAACCGAAGCTGTAAGGCGCCCGCCCTCACAGGCGGCCCAGTCTAGTTGGGGGCTGAGGCCACAGGGACCAACATCGACAGGTAATTATAAACCTGGTAAAACCCAGATGCAGCAAGAGTAACTGGCAGATGCCGAGCTTGAGAAGGGACGCCCGGGTAGGCCTTTCCTGAAGGGGGTAAGCTCTTGCTAATCAATCAGCACAGTGTCCCTCTTCCCCTCTGGAGGACCACACAGAAAACGATAAACCCCGTGCAAGCTTAAGACAGAGCCCAACAGAGGGTTTCCCCAAGTCCCGCTCCTAAGGGACCTTCCAAGTGTCCCTGTCCCCAGTATACCTCAAGGACCAGAGACAATGGCTCTGGGTGGCCTTCCCGGGAACGGGTCCGCGCAGAGGATGGGAAATCCCTCCCTCCGTCTAATCCACCTAAAGCACCGGACCAGCCGAACAGGACACCCACTCTGAGAACGTGGCGCAGGGACTACCCAGACTCTGGGGAATGGAAACTCTGCCTCCACGGCCGGTGGCCCAGATCTGGGAACATCTGACCATAAAGTGTGGCTCCTCCCAGCAAGAGGGGAGGCGGTTCAACTAGCTCGTAGCTCTGGGCTGCTTGTCACCACTCCGACCGACAGAACACAGCACGGACGAGGTCACGTGACATCTGAGGCTAGGCCTTGAAGCTTCTGCCTCTGCCACTTTGAATGCTACCTATGAAAACGGGCAGGGCCACTGAGGGACGGAGGCGGGGCGGGGGGGGGAATGGACGGAGCTGTGCCAGCCGCCAGTGACATGATCGTGGCTCTCTCGGGCGGTCACACAGTGTATTAAGGGCAGAGGTTGAGGTGTGTCCCCCAAAAAGAATGACGTCCTAACCCCTGGCACCTACGAACGTGGGAGATGCAGAGATAATCAAGTGAAGACGCTCAGAGGAGGTCACTGGGGTGGGACCTACTCCGGGAGGCCTGTGTCCTTCTGAGAGGGAACTCGGGACCCAGGCGGCTCGGAGGGAAAGCCGCAGGCACCCGGACGCGGAGGGAAGAGGCGTGAAGAGCGGAGGCTGCGGGTTATGCTGCCACAAGCCTGGGAATACCAGCAAGAAGCTGGAGGACAGGAGCCTCCCCTAGAAGCTTCGGAGAGCGAGGCCCTGTCTGCACCTTGACTTCAGACCTCCGGCCTCCAGAACGACAGGACAATAATGCTGAGGGTGCGCCGTGGCGGCAGCCCCTGGACCCCCGCGGACCTCAGGGACCCGTGGTACCGGGGCCGCCGTCGCCGGTGTGCGGGCTGGAGGCCTGCGACCAGCCAGGGACACCGAGGCTGCCGGCCGGGAGAACAACGCGAACAGCGCGACCAAAGCCAGCTTCTCGGACCTGGATAGCAGCAAGCGTGTCTCCGTAGTCCTCACTGGCTACCAGGGTCATCTTCTCGTTGATCCAGGCTTCTTCCTCTTCCACGTTGGCTACAAACTGCTGATACTCCAAGGACTCCTCCAGCCGCTGACCCCTAGTTACAGGACACACAAAACACCAGCCATTAGTGTCTTCCAATTTCAATTCTGACAGCGAACACGTTTAAAAATGTTCCTGACGAACGTGGGACGTGACTGGTTCCATGGAGCCCTCTGTGTAACACGAAGCAGACACAGTGTTGTTCACTCGTGAAATTCTGGAACCAAGTGCTGGGTTCAGATCCCCGTAAGCGGACGGGCTCGGCACAGCCGACCGTGGACCGGGCTCGGCCCGGACGAGGGCCCAGGAGGCGGCACGGGGGCCTGCCAGCACACGCGCTGTCCCCACCGCTCACCGCGCCGCGGCCAGATGCTTCAGCTCCTTCCAGTGCTCCACGAACTGGGCCAGACGCTGCTGAATCTCCTCCTTGCCAATGGTGTTGTCATCAGACAGCTTCTTCCCAGTGTCTAGGACCCCCTGCCAGGCAAGAACGATTAGAAGAACCGCTATCACCTGCTCCCAGATGCGGCCCGAAAAAGGCGTCGCCATCGAGGCCAGCACCTCTTTCTTCCAGGTTTGGAACAAGGGGTCACAGACACTGCAGACCTCAGCGGGATGAACCAGAGCAAAGGGCTTCTCTGTACGTCACATGGGCCCATCGGTCCCCGCCGCCCCCTCGGCCGCAGGCGGCCCCCTCACCTGAATCGCCGGCTCATGGGCAGCCAGTTCCGCCTCCAGCCGCTTGTGCTTCTTCCTTAGGTTCTGAACGCCTGTTAAGTCTCGGCCGTAGTCCTCAGAGCTCACCAGCAGCTTCTTCTCCCTGGACAACACAGGTAGGTACTCTGCACCCCCGTGCTTCCAACCAGACAGGTTTGCTCAGGAGCTGTGAGGTCTCCAGACCCCGTGATGTCCTTCACCTACACCTACCAATCTCGCCACGAAAATCCTTGCCAGTCTTCTGGAAACAAGAAGCCTCTATTTCCGAAACAAAGAGCATCGATGTAGGTATCTAGAAGCACCTACCAGGCTCAGGGTGTGCGGAGAACAAGGAGGGGCTAGGGGTGTCCTCCTACCAACCCTACTTTACCAAATGTGCAGACACCACCCGTAGAAATATATAAAGATATGCACAGAATTTTTTAAGGAAGTGAGGAATAGCGGCGCCTGGGTGGCTCAGTCGTTAAGCGTCTGCCTTCGGCTCAGGTCATGATCCCAGGGTCCCGGGTTCGAGCCCCGCATCGGGCTCCCTGCTCAGCGGGAAGCCTGCTTCTCCCTCTCCCACTCCCCCTGCTTGTGTTCCCTTTCTGTCAAATAAATAAATAAAATCTTTAAAAAAATAAATAAATAAAAAAGGAAGTGAGGAATAGAAGACAGGATTTTTGTCCTTTAAAAATGGTGTGTTTACAAAATGCTATATCACCTTTGACTGCAATGGGGGAGGAATTAAAAACAAACAACTCTCCTTCCTTCAAAGACTGATCCTGCCCAGGATATCGGGCTGTCTTTTCCAGAAGGGCATTTGCTAATCTCCCCGGGGATCCCAGGGCAGGGTCTACACAAAGTCTAGCTCAATCATCACGTACTGCTACCATCTGGAGACCATCGATGGCCCTATAACTGCACACATGGGCATCAGAAGAAGCCAAGGTGTCCCATGGGCCAGGTTCTGGCACACTCTGGGAGAGAGCCAAACCTCACGGCCAGGCGGCCCGGAGCTCCGGACCCCCACTCAGCCTGGGGCTCCCAGTGCCTGCTCAATGGGCATCCTGGAGGACCCAGACTGTGAAGCCCTGAGGACACGTACTTGATCCAGGACTCCTCATCATCCATGTCCCGGAAGAACTGGTGTAGGCGATGTGATTCATTCAGCTTGGCTCGCCGGGAGGCTGCCATGCTCTTGATCTTCTGGAAACGACTGTTGATGGTGTCCCGTTTATCCTTCACTTGGGAGGTGTCGAAGGCACTGCTGGTCATCAGGCTGTCTGCTTGGCTGTTCAGGTCCTTCAGGCGATCCTGGGGCAGGGGATACAATGGGAGGGGTGAGAAACCTGGGTTTCCCATGAGTATCTGCTTGAAAATCAGAACTCTGGAATTCTTCACCAGCGGGCTGGCTTTGTGGAATGCTGATGCTCTCTCAAGGTGTCCTATGTGGATCCCCGGGGTTCTAAGAGATCAGAACTATTTTCGTGATGACACAAAGACATCATCGGCCTTTTTCACCGTGTGGACTCTTGCACATGGCACGACAGCCGATGTCTCCACTCAAGAGAGTGACACACCGAGCCAGCAGGACTCCGAGCTGCGGTAAAAACGTGCTCTCACTTAAGGACATCCTTATAAAAGCAGTTGTTGTTGATTTTATCAAATCTCCATCTTAGAATACATGTCAACGTCAATATTCTGTATGACAAAATGGGAAACGCACACAAGCACTTGTGTGGCATCCTCCAGGTCGAGGACTGCCCTGAGGAGAAGCCGGTGTCCTGAGCCGAACTAGCCCCTTGTTCACGGGCTGTCCTTCTGAGAGAACAATGACCAGACAGACTACGGCCGTGCAGACTTCGGTGTCTGACAGACACCTGCTCCGAATGAATGAGGTCAACCTGTCACTTTCAAGAAGGCAGAGTTTGCTGCCACTGATAAAATCTGAACTTTCAGGCGAAAATGAGAATTCTGGAAGAAGTGCGTTCAACCTCCATGAGCATGAGAGCCACTCGATTTGTGAAGATTTTCCTTTCGAGACTGGCTGTGACGTCAGCGCATGGAACCAGAGGCGATTCTGCCTAACTCAACAACGTTTTCCAAATGATTTTGTGACATCATGCACGAGTAAAAAAAAAAACATTCCGTGTCTGAGATGGACCAGGGGATTTTAATATTAAATGGTATGAAAAACTGACCGATAGGGTTTCAGAGTCCACTTTGCAGCTCACCTTTAAGCGACTAGCACGTCCTGACTGGTGTCAGAGTATCCACAATCATCTGAATGAACCCACTGCTCACTTCTTCCAACTCCCTGCGGGAGGCTGGGTTTCCATCGTATCTGACACACTCACACAGACTGAATTCAGAAGCTTCTACGAGAATCCAGCTGTTTTCTATTAAACCGGACTGAAGGGATTTGCAAAATACAGCCAATGCCCCTCTTCTTACTCTACCATGTTCTGGTTGTGGATAAACACAGTTTTTGTTCATAGGAAGTGCTACTCATGTTAACTTGTGATGGGCTTATTATTACTTTCAGTAATAATTTGTTTCTCAGATTTACTCTTACCTTTTCATTCTGAAATAATTATGGACTCACAAGAAGTTGGAAAACTAGCACAGCTTCAGAAACAAAAAACAGCACAGCTCCTGTGTGCCCTTTCTCCAGCTCCCCCCCCAGAGCAGCAGGTTCCACGGCACACCAGCAAGACCAGGCCACGGACACTGGTGCAATCCACTGGTGCAAAACCGCAGATTTCACCAACTTTACGTGCATCCATCCGTGTCTGCGTGGGTGTGTGTACGTCATTCCGCACATTTATCCCCTCCATGTAGCTTCACGTAACCCAAACCAAGATACATTGTTCTGTGAGCACAAAGGACTCGCCTGTCCCTTCCTCACTGCACCCCATCCCTGTGTCTAACTCCTGGCAACTACTGCTCTGTCCTCCATCTCTAGAATTTTGTCATTTTCAGAATGACAAAAAGCCCTTGATGCTGTCTTTTTAAAATTTAACTTTTAAAATGTCATTTTTTAATAACGGTGGAGACAGAACCCACATAAGCAAACTCCCTCAGGGGCCTTCGATAATAGTGCAGGGTATAAAATGGCCCCGAGGCCACAATATTTGAGAACGTGGCTTGAGGGTCTATCAGCCAAACACCCTGCTCCTCCCCCACGTGCGCCAGTTCTCCTAAAGAGTCAAGCACAGCTGGGTCCCGGCCGGGGCCTGCCCACCCCCGTCTGATCACCTCATGGGCAGATATGTCCGCTTCCAGCAGCTGATGTTTCTTCAGCAAGTTGTTCACAGAAGCCAGGTCTTTGCCGTAATCCTCAGATGCCAGAAGGGCCTCCACCTGGCAGTGAAGCAGAAAAGGGGAAAGGTTATGGTGTGGTGCCAGTGTGTATGATGCATAGCAGGTGTTCTGGAAAATCCAGCATGCCCGGTTGTTTGGCCAGGTCTTTGGCCAGTTGCCAACTTGTCAATCACAAGTTATGTTGTTACAGTGACCCAGCCTGTGTCAGCCCATGTGGCCTGAGTTCTTCTCCTTTCCTGTCAATTAAATGCAGACTTGAAATACTACAGCTCAAGGCAGGGTCCCAGAGCCTTCATGGAGGTACAGGGGCAAAGATTAATACACGAAGATGTTCAGTGTAGATGCCCCACCTGAAAGCTGGGAACACCTCAATGTCCAACACAGGAATGGTTAAATTATGGCATGACTAGGACGGACTTATGCAGCTCTTCAAACGTTTAGGAAGAATTCTTTTTTTTTTTTTTTAAAGATTTTATTTATTTATTTGAGAGAGAGAGAATGAGAGAGAGCACATGAGAGGGGGGAGGGTCAGAGGGAGAAGCACACTCCCTGCCGAGCAGGGAGCCCGATGCGGGACTCGATCCCGGGACTCCAGGATCATGACCTGAGCCGAAGGCAGTCGCTTAACCAACTGAGCCACCCAGGCGCCCCTAGGAAGAATTCTTAATGACTCAGGATAACACTCCCAATACATACTCATGAAAAATTACATTCTGAACTATGTATAAAAATAGAGCTACACTACTGTTGATGGAAATAAGCGTAGACTGGAGAGAAATACTAATAGTGCTCTCTAAAAATTTGTTTCTTTCTGCTTTCTGTACCCCTAAATTTTCTACTAACGCTGGCTTCCTGACTTAACTGCTAGTTTGGTTTCTACCTGGGCACAGACTTGTTAGAGCTGCCTGCCACACAGACCACATCATCACTTCCTGTTTGTGTTCTCTATGGAGAGGAGTGGGTCACAGCCTAATTCCCATCTATATGCTCTCTCTTCTTGAAACATTCATTCCCTCTGCTAATAGATCCCTTACAGCACAAGGCTCTGCGATAAAAAAGACTTCTATAGAAAGGGGCATCAGGACTGCCCTGACTTTTTCACGGTTTAGGGCTTGTTGACTGTCCTGTTATCCCAACTGACCAGAAATCCTCCGCTGGTGGGAAGGAAAACCTGCCATTACCTCAGACAACCAGAAGTCAAAGTCCTTGATGCCGGTGTTAAAGTTCTGCTGTTTGTTGGCTTCTTTCAGTTTCTGGCTCTTTTCGGCTGACTTCTGCACCAGGAACTGCCACTGGTCAGCTAAGGCAGCCAGCCGGGCCTGGGGAAGAGAAGGGGGCCATCGGAGATGGTGAAATCCAGGAACAGTCCTTTCTCCTAAAGCCAAGTGACTCACGGGGAGAGATAGAAAGCCTCACAGGAGCCCTTCTCACCAACATTTCCCATCTGTCATGTAGGCAAAAGTCTTCTAATCTTTTTTTTTTAAGATCTCATTTAATTACTTGACAGAGAGAGCGAGCGTACAAGCAGGGAGGAAGGGCAGTGGGAGAGGGAGAAGCAGGCTTCCCGCAGAGCAGGGAGCCCGATGCAGGGCTCGATCCCAGGACCCCGGGATCATGACCTGAGCTGAGGGCGGACGCTTCAGTGACTGAGCCAGCCAGGCTTACGTCCTTAAAGCTGTATTTCCAAGTCGTCACCACAAGGACCCTACCTTGACAGCGTCCTCGCTGCCAGCACAGGCCCCGCGCTCGATGAGGGAGTTGCCCGTGTCGATGACCCCGCGGATCCGGTCGGCGTTGGCGTGCAGTTCCGCTTCAAAGGCCTGGTGCTTCTGGTGCTTGCTCTAAAATTCCAGAAAGATGACCTTTCAAAACCAGGTCCTGTGGGTTCCCTCTTTGTAGGGATGAGGGATTCTCAGGATAGGTGAGTGGTAGGAAACTTAAAGAACTGGGGGCAAGTGTCAACATTTCTTAGAGAAGGCAGTCACGGGATCTGTGAAATCGTTTAGGGTTCAGGCTGTTGGGAGTTGGGCGGAAGGACCGGGCCGGGAGAAAGGAGATGGACCAGCTCAGAAGCAGGGGAATGGAGTCAATTCTTCAATTAGCTGTGAGCCATGTCCAAGAATTGCGTACTTTCTACCATTCTGCAGAAAATGCCAGCCGCCAAGGGCTGTGTTCAACCTACTTGGACATCAATTCCCATCCGTGATCTTCTCCTCCATGGACAGAAGATCTAACAGGTAACACACACCTGGCTCGCTTGTCATACACACAAGGCCGTGATCGTGGCAGCCGGCAGGCAGACCCTCCGCCGATGGAGGCGCATCTACGGCTTCCTCAGACCTTGACTTGGCTGCCTTCTCATTTGGTAGCTGTCATTAACCAAAACTCACAGATGCTGTCAAAATCCAAGCTTGACTACAGGTAGGAAATGATTTTTGCTAGGGAAAGAGAGGGCTGGGAGAGTGCCAGGCTCCTGACACTAGGGCGCAAGGGGATTTTAAGAATCCACAAAGAAACAGAGTTAGGTACGGGAAACACCGGGAGAGACAGTGCAAGGACACAGCTGTGGCACAATTCTGGGTGAGAAAGGCAGGGTCTCGCAGGACAGTATTTGGGCGAAAAAGAACTAAAAGGGAAAAAAAGCAAAACAGTTCGGTTGGGGAAGGATTCTGCATCAAATGTTTCATTTCAGGGGCAGCAACTGTCAGAGGACGGAGCCACCCAGCTGGTGGAGCGCGGCGCTCCCATCGGGCGTCCCCCACTCCGTGTTCCACTGCCCAAGTCTGAGCAGGGTCTCAAATACCCACATATCCTGACCTAAGTCCAGTCCCCCGCTCCTGTTTCTTGCTCTGATCACTCTTTGGTTCAGCCCCACCTATTTTGTTTCTTCATCTCTTCCATCCATTTAAAGCACCACCTAAGCTACATTTCCACTGGAGAGTCCCCTTCGCTACCCCTTGAGTAATAACGTCCCCTTTTTTCCTTAACCTCTCACCCCTCGTTCCTGTCAGATTTGGAAACAGACCATCTGCTTCTCTGGAGCAACTTAACTGTCCCTCTCCAGGGACCAGCACCTCTGGATGGCAGCCTGGGTGCATCATCAGACTCTCATGCCACGCCAGACTCCTTGTCCTCGGCCACTGAGAACTGTGAGCACAAATCCACACTCCAGAAAAAGCTGATTATTTCATTTTTTAAAAGAAGTGCCTCTGAAAAGACAGCAGCTAACTACTGCCCCCAAATCAAACATCATCCAGAGCTTGCCTGAGTGACACATAAGGAGAAGGGAGGGGGCGCAGGGCCGCAGGCTAATTACGACAGAGAAAGCCACATCCCACAGGGACACTTGAATGGTGTGTGATGGGTCATTAGAAATGAGAAACACGGGTGAGGAGACACCAGCTGACCGCATGAGGCCACAACAAGGATCTATGCAGAGGAAACACAAACACTGGAGGGCGTTTAACTAAAACTCTTTAAGAAAATTAGAAACTTACCAGCAGCTTGGAAAGCTACAAAAATAGATTAAAATAACAAGAGTTCAGTATACTGAGGTGAATGCACATATCAGCTCCTAAACAGCAGCTCATTCTGCTGTCATACTTCCCCTGGGAAGCTCAGCATGGGGGTAGAGCCGCTAGAGGGGACTCTACAGACTTTTCTAGCAGACACGGCTTCCACGGAGACAAGTGAGGAAAGCACTTTCTCACGTCGGATCATTTAGTGACATTTTTCCACAGGTTCAGCTTCTTAGAGTAATTTTCGCTGGATTCAGCATGGACACAAGGAAGTGGTTCTCTAGGTAAAGCCCCCACCCCCCTTAAAGATGCCTTCTTTCCCAAAACCTACCCCGTAACCGAGGTCGCCTCGGAGACGAGCAGCCCCTAGGCTCAGCTCACCTGGATGTTGGTGGGGTCCTTGTACGACTCATCGCTCGCAGTCTGTAATTTCTCACTGATCCAGGCCTCGATTTCATCCACGTCCCGGCTGAACTGCTGGAGGGTCTGTGATTCTCCCAGCTTCGACCTCTTCTCAATCATCTGGGCTTTCAGGCGTCGCCACCTGAGAAAGTGAAATGGAGCCTGAGCGAGAACCTCCCTGAGAACAAGACTAGCCAGGGCTCCCGCACAGGGCCGTGAGCGCGCTCAGCACCACCCGGCACCCACCTGTCCAGAACCTCGTTGCGCCGGCTGCAGATGTCGCCCTTAGCATAGTGGCCGGCGGCGACGAGCTGGTCAGCAAAGGACTGCAGGGCCGCAATCTTCTCCTCCTGCCGGCAAACAAAGGCGTGAGGCCGAGGTGGGCGGGAGGGTCCAGCCCTGCCCGGACAGCAGGTCTTGAGAAGAGAGTGGTTATTCTGGGTGGCTGGGGACTAGCCGGTGGCGGGATCAGAATACACTGACACTTTAGAAGCGGGAGAGCAGAAGGCCAGAAGAAAGCTTGATTTCGACCATTAGGAGGGTAGAGTTTAACTCAAGAAGACTCCAGGTCACACTGGGGACAGGGGTTATGACACTAGGAGTTGTCACACACAAAATCAAGCTGATTGTGAAAAGAGTGTCAGATTTTCAACAAAACGGGTTATAAATCAAAGAGGTGTGCCCATCTTCCCGAGTTGTTCGTGTTCACACAACTCTTTCCTTACCAACACGTTTATGTTTCTGCTTTGACAATACATTTTTTCTGTGAGGCATCTTCGTTACTAAAACCTCAGAATTAGCAGAATTTAGAAGTTTTAAAAAGCATTCATGTCCGTATCATTTTTCCCAATCCACACAGGTACTTGATGCGGGTGTGAAGGGGACCGTTCTTCCTTCGTGTGGTCAACAGCAAGTCTATTCATTTCAGGGAGCGGCCAAAGCTTGGTTAAGCATGTTAGGGACGAGTTTTTATTCTCATTGTTGAGACAGAAAGGAGAAGCAGCCCACAAATAGAGCCATCCATCTGGACAAATTTACATGGAGACCTGAAGGTAAAACGGCCTCACCTGGACGTTGATGGCTTTGTCGAAGTCCTCGTGTTTTTTGATCAAAGCCTCCACGCTGTCCAGTGAGTCTCCTTTGTCCTCAGTATTCAAGAAGGCCTCCCGGGCAGCCATCCAGTTTTCAGCTTGCTCACAGTCCCGATGAAACAGCTAAAGAAAGGGAGGCAGGTGAGAAGATGGGGACGTTGGCCACGAAACTGCCGGTCAGAAAGCCTGTGGCAAATGGGCAGCGATGTCCCGCACACGCACCTGCAGTTCGAGGCACTGATCCAACATCATCCTGCGCTGAGCCCAGGCCTTCTCCAGACCCGCGCGCTCCCGATCCAAAATATCTAGTTTCTCCTTGACCTCTGGGCTGGCGTAGTGCCCATGAGCCAGCAGCTGCTGCCCAAACTGCTCAAAGGCCTGGAAAGTGCCAGCCCTGGCATCGATTTCTGTCCGGTGCTCCTGCCAAGAGGAGGGACGGGGTTAGGTTAACTGGCACTAGATGCCCACTGCTGTGTCAACCACCGACTCGTGGTGAGGGTGCTGCTGGTGCTGGTGGGGGGGGAGCCAAGGTCCTCCCAGCCCAGCAGCGCAACCCCCCTTCTGCTGCTCAGCAGACGGATCTACCTACCTGGTGCCGTTCCAGCAAAGCTTCAGCTCCGGTGACATCCTTGGCTAGCTCGTCTGAGGAGACCAACCCTCGTATCCCATTGATCCAAGACATGAGGTCCCTGGCAACCAGACACAGAGCAACAGCTATTACATGACCTGGCAAGTAGGCTTTCTGCCCAGGAAAAGAGAACTGCACAATTCTTGTCTCAGAAGATTATTTGGGGTCAACTAGTTACTCTACTAACTAGTTAATCTACTGAATGTTTAACTAGTTATAATCTACATCTCTGGGCAAAATATTTCAAAGCCCCTTGTTCATCCTATTGAGATGTTAAAAAAATTAAAAACGACAACAAAAAACCAAGCATTCCTCAGAAGACAATGAACTAAGTTTGATACTAAGATCTTCTGACCCTAAAGAACAGTAGATGACTGGGTGGCTCAGTTGTTGAGCATCTGCCTTCGGCTCAGGTCATGATCCCAGGGTACTGAGATCGAGTCCCACATTGGGCTCCCTGCTCGGCAGGAAGCCTGCTTCTCCCTCTCCCACTCCCCCTGCTTGTGTTCCCTCTCTCACTGTCTCTGTCAAATAAATAAAATCTTAGAAAAAAAAAAAAAAGAATAGCAGGTTTTAACACAAACAATAACTGTGTTTAGGTTCTGCACAGTTTTGCTAGCTTCGGAGGAAACCACTTTTCTTTGAACTCACAGCAGTCCTAGGCCTATGCGTGCGCTGAACCTTGCTTCTTACTGAGGTCTGCATGTAAGGGCACAAAAATCACCATGTCAAGTCACAGGTGCCACGCTTCCTTTGATAAAATACACCCGGAATAGGCAAATCCACAGAGATGGAATGCAGACTCGATGAGGAGAGGGGAGGGGGAGTGACTCCTCATGGGGCTCGGGGCGTGAAAAGTTTCAAAACTGCAGAGAGCCGCTGGCCGTAGGACACTGCAAGCAAGTACTCTAATTCCCAACGAACTGCACACTTAAAGATCTGTAACTGTTACGTTACTTGATCTTTACTTTAAAAAAAAAAAGGAAAACCAAAAAACCAAAAACCCTACCTGGGGCCTCCTACTAGAGGCCTGGGAAGGGGGAGAGCATCACCTGCCTAGTCCCATCCCCGAAGAGGAAATGCCTGCATCACACACACACGTACGTGCGTACCCATGTGTGCACACACGTGTGAAACCCTTGTTCGACAGCACAAAGGTGTGCCACAAAGAAACCCCTGTCCTGAATGCATGCCAGGGACCAAGTGCCAAATCATCCGCCGGTGGTGTGCTACGTAGCCTCAAAAAAGACTGAGGTCCCAGGTCATGGGACATTCAGGGCGACAACTGGCCTGGACTCTTCAAAACTGTCAGTGTTGTGAAAGAGGAGACACAGAGGGCGGAGGGATAAGGAGACAAGGCTACCACGCAACGGGAATTCTCAACTGGATCCTGGACCAAAAAACAAACCCGGACTAGTGAAGACACACTGGAGACAACTGGGAGAAATGGAACCGGGACTAGGTACAATACTGCTGTGCTGGCCTCAGACGTGGGCGTGGAGAGCGGAAATACAGGGCACACGGGAGGCACAGGCCCAAGTACTTGGGAGGTGAAGGGCCACGTGTCTGCCAAGGACAGACAGGTGGGTCGGCAACATGGAAGTGCGTGCTTAGAGGTAAAGCCAACTGGTGGCTACCGGCGAGGGGTGTCATGTGGGTTCACTGTTTCGTCCTTTCTAGTCTTCTATAGCTGTGAAATTCTAACTAAAACAGGTTTGTGGAAGAGACTAAAGTACATCTCTGGCAAGTGAGAGATACGTCTAAGGAAGAAACCGAATGCCATCTGGCGGAAAGTGAGGGAGATGGCGTGCACGTGGACAGGGAAGCAGAGACTTATTCTTGACTTGCTGGCATTAGGTAGCCGGAGGATTTTACATCGACCAGAGGTGACTTTCCCAACGAGAATGACCCCACGATGGCTTCTGGGCTTCGTACCGGAAATCACTGAGGAAGCGCTGCAGGTCGTGGGAGTCGCCCAGTTTGGCCTTGCGCTGGTCTGCGCGCTTCCCCAGGCTGCTCCACGCCTGGTCCAACTCCGTGCACTTTTCCTGCAGGTCCTCGGCTGACTCGGGGTGGGACTGGATCAGGCGCTCGGCTGTCTCCCCCAGAGAGTTGACCTACGGGAGCAAGGTGGCGAGACAGCAAGTTAAGCGGGTTGCGCTCTGCCCGGGGCCAAAATGTCCACGGCATTGCCACCTCTCACCTTGTCGCCAAGAGCTGCGAGATCCCTCTCAAAGCCCTCGTGCTTGCGCTGCAGGGCTTGGACACTGGCCAGATCGTGGCCGTAATTGTCTGTGTTGAGAGCCTGATTCTTCTCTTCAATCCACTCTTTGGTTTCATCAGCATCTCTACGGAGAGACACACAGGCGGTTAAGGACGGCTGGGCACAGCTGCCCTGAGTCCAGGACAAGCACGGCAAACGTGTCTAGTGGGCACTGTACGTCTGTCAGCGGCGAGCACCAAAAGCTCCAAGAAGCAGAAGAACACTCACTCACTCACTCTACGGAGCAATCTACCCCATTACACATACGGTCCCAGATGCGGGCGCACAAGTATCAACCAGATCCGAGTCAGCACGTTTAGGGGCCGCCAAGGTCAATCCCCTCCCCAGCCCCGAGCTGCCCCGCACCTGTGGAACCTCTGCACTTCGTGGGCGCTGCCCAAGAGCTGGCTCCGCTCCTCGGCCAGCTGCTGTAGGGACCGCCAACGCTCGTTCAGCTCCTGCAGGACGACAGTGGTCAGCTCGGCCGCACCCCCTTCTGTTGCGCCCATGCCAGACCGGGCAAGGGGTAAGGAACCAAAGCTGGCACTGAGCCTGCAAGGAAAGGCTGGAGCACAATTTCCTGTCTCCAGCCTTCCTAGCTGAATAAATTAGTATAGACACGACAGCAAAAGTCCAGAAGGTGAGGACCTCGCCATAGTTAACCACATCAGACGGCGTGAACGCTCCATGAATATCGGACCTGGAATCACCCCGAAAGCTGCAGAGACATGCAGCCGACTTATCCTCACTCTCAACTCCTAGCCTGGTGCCTCCCATGGAGCAACTGTTTCATAAATAACTACTGTGTGGGGGGCGTCTGCCTTCGGCTCAGGTCATGATCTCAGGGTTCTGGGATTGGCCTGCCTCAGGCTGCCTGCTCAGTGGCGAGTCTGCTTCTCCCTCTCCCTCCCTTACTCACTCTCTCTCTTTCTCAAATAAATGGATAAAAATCTTTTTTTTAAAGATTTTATTTATTTATTTGAGAGAGAGAATGAGAGACAGAGAGCACGAGAGGGAGGAGGATCAGAGGGAGAAGCAGACTCCCCGCCGAGCAGGGAGCCTGATGCAGGACTCGATCCCGGGACTCCAGGATCGTGACCTGAGCCGAAGGCAGTCGCCCAACCAGCGGAGCCACCCAGGCGCCCTAAATGGATAAAAATCTTAAAATAAAGAAATAACTAACTACCGTGTGGATAAATCCCAGAGCCTACTGCCCTGAGCCCAGCTGCATCCCAGGCCACGGAAGGCCAAGCAGGGCCTTGTGCTTGAGGAGACAAAACACTGTGGGGGCCAGAAAGAGGCCAAACCTCTCCTGCAAGGAGGCGAGAGAGGCATTCCCCGCCTTCTGGGCCCTACACTTCTTGCAGCTCCTGGCCCTACTAGAAGTGAAGGGAAGGCGAACTTTACCGCTAAGACCTGTGAGTCCTTGACCAGGAAAGGCAAGCTCGCCACCCTGCCACGGGAGAAGAGCGGACACTTTCCTCGGAAACCCTCGGGCCCAGGACAGTGACAAGTGCAACAGCTCGCGTGACTACTTAGCACGAGGGCTCGGCTACAGTCAGGAGAAGGAAAACAGTGAGGGAGACCGGGAGACGAGGGGGCTGGCCACAGTTTCTTACCTTGATAGAATTAAAGGTGGCCACGGTGTGAACCATCAGACGAGCAGACTATGTAGGGGAGGAAAGCAGAAGAGCAACACTAATCAAGTGTCTGCCAATTAAGAGACAATTCCGAGCAGCAAGTGCCGTTCATTAGGTCCCAATTATCAACCAGAATTATCTTAAGGGGACACGGTCAAAATTTTGAGCAGAGCCACAAATAAAGGATTAACAGTGGAAGGGCACAAAGCACCCAAGTGCACAATTTAATTAAGTTCACTGGATGAAGAGTCAAGGGAGTGGTGACAACCACAATTAAAACAGCGGGCTGTGGCGGGGCGCCCAGCTGGCTCCATCGGTAGAGCATGTGACTCTTGATTTCGGGGTCGTGAGTTCGAGCCCCACATTGAGTGTAGTGATTGCTTAAAAATAAAATCTTAAACACACACACAAAACCCCCCAGCTGGCTGACAGAAAACAGAGCTCAAAAACTTCAGTGTCTTCTTGTTCATACTACAGAACAGTCCAGAAAACACCCAATTTAACAAATGCTGGCAACTGAGACTGTTTGAATAAATATACCAAGAACTTCGTATCTCTCCTTGGCTCCCGGGCTGCTCTTCTTTCTAACAGTGTCCCCCCTGAACTAAGGGCAACAGCCTTACCAGATTGGGGGGGGAAAAAAAACCAACACAAAGACCAGTGAATTAGCTTTCTTCTCATCAAGGTACAAATCAGACGTTCCTTGGGATCGCAGAGCCCACCCAGTTTTACGTGAAAGAAACCCCACATTACAATGCCCATAATCTTCAAATATGTTAAGAAAATCGGGCCAAGCTGGGATGCGGGGAAGTCGGGCTCATCGGTGCTCCTGTGACACGCCCAGGTGACACTTTCAACCAATGTAGGTGTGTACAGGGCTCAAAAAGTAGACACCTTTGTCTTCAACCCGTTTCAGAAATGAAAAAACAAAAAAACAAAACCCTGTATTTATTTATTTATTTAGTGGTACTGGTATTTATAAAGCTACCTGAAATATGCTTCTGAAAACATACTTGTTACCAGAAAAATCCTGCCAGGAGGTTAGACAGGTAAGGATGTTGCCCACTCACACCACCAATGATCATATATCGCTTGTAAGAACAATTCAGATTGAGAACAAGGGAGAAAGCTGAATCAAAGGGAAAAGGCATACTCCCCCCAGTGTGAAGTCTCTTTAATGAGGAGAATCATCCGGGCCAGGAGGGGTGAGGAGGCCAGAAGCAACGGACCCTAGCCAAGCACCCTCCCTGTGTCTGTTTGGGAGAGCGTCTGTTGTAGTAGGTACATCTCTTTTTGTTCCTCCTCCTGCCATCTCTCTGCAGGATCTGGTGTCTCTGAAGAAGCATTTCTTAGGCCACCGGGGAAAGTGGCTAGGCAGAGGTCATTTTCTTCTCCCTGTCCTGTCCTTCGGGACTGCAATCCCATGGGTGCGACCACACCTAACAATGCAGGCCACCTGTGCAAGCTTTATTCTGGAAGCGCCGTGGGTATTAAATGCCATCTAACCCAACTCGTTCTGAGCACTTGCAGGGAAACACCTTGCTTCTCTATGTTAAGGATTGCATTTTAAGATATGACAGAGTCAAAGGATAGGGTCAAAAAGAAACCAGCCCAAACAACTCCAGAAATGACCAGACTCCAAACAAGCCCGAATCCTCAGAAACACCAGAAAAACACATAAAATATGTCTATTCCTGAAAACCTTTGGAAATAATAATTGGCAAAGGAATTCCTACCTTCCACGGGGACGCAGTCTTGGAATCAGTTTCATCCTGTTCAGAGGAGGAGGCAGAGTTTACGCAGCCATGCGGTGCAAAACAACGCAGCCCCCACCCTCTCCCGTCCATGGTAGGGGGTCCCCAGAGCCATCAGCCAGACTGGCGTTTCCCTGAGATCTACAACTGATTGCTGGCTCAGAGCACACAAGGCTGCTTGAGGGAAGTGAAGCCAACAAACAGGAGAGGAAAATTCTAGTTTTTATGGAGTGGACCAAAATGAAAAGAATTGGGAAATTTAGTAAGAAAACCACCAACTTGTGTCTCTGTCCTACTCATCGGATTCTTGGAAAAAGGATAACAAACGTAAACAATTGCTGTGGAAAAAGTTTTAGAAAACTGAAGAGAGAACTTTTTTTTTTTTTTTTTGGTCTTCTGGATAATGGCAAATCCAAACCTATTTCTGCTATTATTTCTTTTCCACAGATTTTTGCCAACAAAGGGCATCTCTGAGGTTTGGGGACAGAAATCCTTACGAGGCTCATGACTTTATATTCTTCCCACAACCTACTCCTCCTCACAGACTCACCTTGGGCATCATGCCATACACCTCCTACAAGGAGAGAGGGAAACGAGTTTCATTATTAGAGCAAACACACAGCTCTCTGGGACACTCGTTACTGTCAAACCCGGACACGGAGACAAAATTACAAGAGACGAATTGGCTGGAAGAACTTCTTAAAAGTCTAACAGACCCAGTGTTTATATGTAAAACCTTTTACTTATTTAAGAAATGGGTGCGTTTAACTACTAATCAAGGACCATGTAAACAGTAAACAACTTCCACAGTATGAAATGGGCACGTGGAGAAGACAGGAGGTAAATGAAATGGTGACGGAGAGCACCTGACCACACCCTGGCCCCCCCTCTGCGCTCGGGACACCGTGTTGGGCTCAGAAGGACACAGGAAGGAGCCCGGTTGCTTCCTGCCGGTCACGCGGCCTCAGCCAAGCCCCAGATACTTGCCTGCTGCTGTACGGCCTGCACCTCGTCGGCCATCAGACCTTCAGACTCCAGGTCTTCAGCCACCTTGTTGATGTCCTTCAGCCGTGACTCATTGGCCTTCAGATCCTTTAAAGCAAAAGCCATAATAACTAAGACTCTGAGAGTAAATTGGAGGAGGAGGCGGGCAAAAGAGGTTCACAAACGATGGTTTGAACCTATTCATTTCTGTTCACTAGGCATCCTATGAACTAGTTTTTCTATCCCATGGCAGTCACCTCCATCAGGACATCCTGACCGTGGCTATCAAGGAAGCAAGGAGATGACAGGCACTGTCTGACAATAGTCTGTCTCAAATTCACTTAACTAACCGTGGTTCATAAACCATTATTCTGTCGGGATGGAAATTTGCTTTCATCTTTCTTTGGAGAAATGTGTTTTCAAAATGTGCTGAAATTCTAATGCCAGCCCCTGTGGGAAAATAGCCCCTCACCCACATTAACTGGTTATAAAACTCTTAAAGTGGAAACGATAAACAAGATGTGGTTTGGGGCGACTGGGTGGCTCAGTCATTAGGCGTCTGCCTTCGGCTCAGGTCATGATCCCAGGGTCCTGGGATCGAGCCCCGCATCGGGCTCCCTGCTCGGCGGGAAGCCTGCTTCTCCCTCTCCCACTCCCCCTGCTTGTGTTCCTGCTCTCGCTGCGTCTTTGTCAAATAAATAAAATCTTAAAAAAAACAAACAAGATGTGGTTTATGCACGCAATGGAATTCTATTCGGCCATAACAAGTTGTGGAGTCCTGAAACCCACGAGGACAAGAATGAACCGGGAAAAACATTATGCTCCGTGAAAGCAGTCAGTGGTAAAAAGTCACATAATACGGGATTCCATTTGTAAGAAATGTCCAGAATATGTCAATCTGGGGACAAAAAGCTGACTGAGTGCTGCCAAGGGCCGGGGGTCCCAGGGGAGGATACTCTAGTGGGTGTGCAGCTTCCTTGTGACGTGCGAAATGTTTCGGGAACCAGAGAGGTCAGTGGTGCGGTGCCGGGCTGTGCTCAATGCTTCTGAACCGCACGCATTAAAACGCTTAACTGTGTATTATGTCAATTTTACCCCAATTAAAAAAAATACTTTAACACATTTTTGTATTTTAAGTTAGAAAGTTCTTAAAACAAAGGGCACCTGGGTGGCTCAGTCATTAAGCGTCTGCCTTCGGCTCAGGTCATGATCCCAGGGTCCTGGGATCTCCCTCTCCCACTCCCCCTGCTTATGTTCCCTCCCTCACTGTGTCTCTCTCTGTCAAATAAATAAAATCTTTAAAAAAAAAAAAAAGTTCTTGGGGCCCCTGGGTGGCTCAGTTGGTTAAGCGACTGCCTTCGGCTCAGGTCATGGTCCTGGAGTCCCGGGATCGAGTCCCACATCGGGCTCCCTGCTCGGCAAGGAGTCTGCTTCTCCCTCTGACCCTCCTCCCTCTCCTGCTTTCTGTCTCTCTCAAATAAATAAATAAAATCTCAAAAAATAAAAAAGTTCTTAAAACAAGAAAATTGCCTGTATTTCCTTGAAGCTAAACTAGTAAAAAAAAAAAAAGTTCCAATTCACACCATTGAGAAATGGCTCCTCAGTGGGTGGAACACAATCTGTACCGTGTTTGTTCTAGTAAACTACAGTCACGAGTCCAGAGATCCAAGTCTTTGAGCCACTTTTCAGCTCAGACGCAAGACCTCTCATACCTTCTGGAAGTCATCGAACTTCTTCTGCAGCACCTCGACCTGCTCCAGGTCGGCGCCCACCTCCTCGCTGGTCAGGGCCGCCTCCTTCTCGTTGATCCACTGCTGCAGCTCGTTCGCCTCACGGAACAACATGAACCGCTTACAGCTCTTCTCCAACATGCCCTTGCGCTTCTCGCCCAGCTCCAGCAAAGAGTGATACCTGAGGTAATTGAAGAGGGTGACAAGAGGGGACGGGCAGGCATTTAGCTTCCTACAGAAGCTAACCTAAGGGCAAACCACCGGTGTCTCTGAGATGTGGGTCCAAGGCCATGAGTGTGTCATGATGGTGCCCAGGTGACAAGGTGTCAGAACACAGATGAAGATGAAGCTCCTACGGGCCCGCTCTACGGCCTCGGGGATAAGTACACACTTGCTGTTCGCCACTGGGTGGCTCGGACAGCCGGGCACACTCATCCCCGGGCCCATTTTGCACTTAGAACATCACAACCACAAATGACTGGAACCAAGCGTCTAGCACAGGAACACGGGGTTCATGCGAGCACAGCTGAGACGAGATGAGCGCGCTGAGCACAATGCAGACAGAGGTCCTGCTCCACTCTCGTAACTCCCTGACTGCCCCAGGTGGTGGGGGAAGGCATGCCCATCTTACAACAGCCTTGTCCAGGGCGTTAGCCTCTCTGAAGGGTAGGGGAGTGATACATTGACTTCTCAGAAAGTTTTAGCAACTTCAGAAGGAAAATCAGGTCGAATACAGAATACATGCACCACTTCAGTAGTTGGAAGATTTTTTAAGAAGATTCAAAGAATATTCATGCTCTTACGAGCTAAAATACAAAAGACTGAACTACTTATACTATCTTTGGAGATGTGAACATGACAAACTTAATAAAACTAAGTTAAAGACTAAAAAAAATCCACCATCACCATCAAATCTAAGCTTCTCAGAGTGAGATTAAAAAAGCAACGAGGTACCAAGACTCAAAGCACTTTAAAGGGAGGAATTTCGTTTCCTTACTACTGAGGAACACTACGTACCCCGCCTTCAGGTTCGCTGCCGAGAGTGGCTGGCCCACCACCAAAGCCAACAGAGGGGGGACCAACAACACTCTAAACACACAGTTGCACACAGAAGCAACCCAGGAGACAAGCGGCCGACTGACACGGTGCCACCGAAACCTCTTCCCTGGTGAAGCTGCCGCATGGCGGCACAGTCCCCCCCACCTCGTCTTTCTGGATGAACAAGTGCCTTGCAGAGAAGCGGCAGAGGGAGAACGGACACGGGCGCTCGGCAAGGCCGCCCGCCTACTCACAGTTCCTCCACCTGTTTCATACGCAGAGACACACTGCCGGCCTCCTTAGTTACGCGCGTCCTGCACGGGGGGGCACAGCAAAAGCACGCACAGATTAGCGGGATTAATCCACAGGAAAGGAGAGCGGCAGCTCCGACGGGCGCCAGGAGGCTGGATGCTTCAAGTGGGGGCACCTGAGGAGCCATTCAAAAGCTCTCGGAAGCAGGCCAGGCCACGAAGGAAATCCGTAAAGAAATAGCCGGGAAAGTAAATTAGGGGGGTTAGTTTGCCTTCCTTTTCATGAACAGTCTGCCACGTTTAAGGTTGACAATTTTCCTTGTACTGGCAACACGGGGAACTGCACAGAGCAAGGCGAGGCGAGGGAAGGGCTGCCCCGAGATAGGGACCGGCCTGAGAGCGAATATGCTCCACCAGTCACATCTCAGGCCGGTGGCTTTGCTCCCACAGTTACGACCCTGGTCGAAACCACTCTCCTGTCTCAGCAGGAACGGAAAAGGTCTGGATGTGGACAAATACCTGATCTTTTCAAGGATCTCAGAGTCACAAAAGTTCTATTATAATAAAGTCTAGTGAGAACATATCTTCTGGATATCTTTCAAGTGTCCAAAACTTTTGAGCTCATTAGCAGAGCAAGACACCCTACAGGAGGGACACAGGTCGATATGGGAGCTTAGGTAGAGGACAGAGAACAGAGCCATTTCATGAAAAACCACCTCTGTCTCAGAGCAGAAAGCAGGAGAGAACCACTCTCCAAATAGCCTTTTAAAAGGGGCAGAGCTGTAGGGGCGCCTGGGTGGCTCAGATGGTTAAGCGTCTGCCTTCAGCTCAGGTCATGATCCCAGGGTCCTGGGATCGAGCCCCACATCGGGCTCCTGGCTCAGCGAGGAGCCTGCTTCTCCCTCTGCCTCTGCCTCTCTCCCTGCTCATGCTCTCTCTCTGTGTCTCAAATGAATAAATAAAATCTTTAAATAAATAAATAAATAAATAAATAAATAAAAAATAAATAAAAGGGGCAGAGTTGTAGGCGTGTGGGACCTCTATCAACTCCAGAGCATCTCCCCAACTGAAGGACAAAGGTTCAGAGGGTGATGTTTAGAAAATGCTGTTGAGGAAGAGAAACTCACTTTAGGGGAAGAAACAAAATAAGGAAAATAAAGGTAACAGTCAAGGGTTTTAGGTCCAAAGGGGTTAAAAGGGACTTGCGCAAAGTGGGAAGAGGGTGTCCTAAGTGCACACGGGCACAGGAACAGTTGCTCCGAAGCCTTGGGACACTGCCTCAACCGTGGCCTACATGGGATGGAAAGTAAGCCCCGAGGGACACCTGGACCCTTACGGTCGCCAGAATGGCCCTTACTGGTGGTCAATCTGTTCCTGCCGCACGGCGATGCTGCCCTGTTCCTCCAGGAGATTCTCGCGGGAGGCCGACTGGGCGGGGTCCAGCTTCTTCACGTACGCGGCTGGCACGAAGCCCTGCCGGTCGTTCACTTCCACCTTCCACCAGTCCTAAGGAGACACGCGGACAACTGAAAGCACCAATTCCCCAGGAAGGGGGAGAGCAGGAGGCCTGTGCACGCACACACATGCACACACGCACCAAGGACCCGTGACAGTGTCAAAGTCACTTTGTTCAAGGACTGTCCCCTGCCAAGCGTGGAGAGCGGCACGAGAAGGTCGCAACGACACCCAACATGAGGGCAGCCCTCTCTTCGTCACACTCCACAACTTCACTAATAGTGTGACTAGCCACATGTGGCTGCATAAATTTGAATAAGTTAGGTCAAATTAAGTTTAAAAACTCAGTTATAACCAGTCACATTTCCCTGCTTAATCACTTAATCATCACTGCGGTAAGAGCTACCGCAGAGCCAGCACACAGAAAATGTCCACCATCACAGAAAGTTCCACAGGACAATGCTGTTGAGTAACCAGAATGAGACCGGAAGACGGCTGAGAGTCAACAGAAAATACAAATCACAGGTTTTCGCAAATGCTCATGATTAGGGTAAACTGGGGGTGTAAGAATAAGGGTCTTTAACGATGGCTGTGAGCATTTCTCCAGCCTCAACTAGTATCTTTTGTAATTTATCGGACACGTGGGGTACCATGCGCCTCACTTCAAAGTCACTGTCAAACCAGCATATGTCAAGGAAGGAAGCTGTTGACCTGAGAGGCATGTAATTTCGAGAGCCTAGGGGTGACGTCGCAGCTGTTGTCAACTATCTGCTCTAGTCACACGGTCTAGGTTAAGAACCAACAGCTACAATATCCAGAAAAACAAACTTTGGTCTGAAGAGAAGGAATTTCACCCAGAGGTGTATAATCAGGAAAAGAAGCTACCTCGAAGAGTGTGAGCCAGCTCACTGCTTCCAGGTATCTGGGAAGATGGACGGATTACCCTCTTGATCTTCCATGAGATGGACCCGTATCAAGGGGGAGACTGGGCAACTCTGGTCTCTCCTCAAATTCTAACCCAGCTTCACTGCAGACACAACGACCCACAGACACCCCACCGAGCAAAACTGGTGGTGCTGACAGAGACATACAACCCCTTCCGACGCCTTGCCTTGTTGGTGCTGTTGAGTAAGGTGAGGATATCCCCTTTCTTCATGGTGACCTCTCGAGGGCTCTTCTCCTGATAGTCGTAGAGAGCCAAGACCAGCTCTTTCCCAGTCTCATCATCCATGGGGGCCACTTGTTGCTAAAAATCCCAAGAAGGGTAAACCCAGTTAAAGGATGTCCATGGTGTGTCACCCGGGCACACGACAGACTCCAATTTCAACTCCAACTGTACCAAACACATATTTATGAGAGTTCTCCTCTGAAGCTACCAATAAATTCTGATTCCAGAACTTTAGCTGTTCTGAATCTTAAGGAAAAAAAAAATCTCATTTTAAACCGTTTATACATCTTTGTGTCACAGGACGTCGCACTGAGGCCACCAGAACGTTGCCTACACCCGTCACACCTGCTAGAAGTGGCCGGGCCCTGCAGGTCCTGAGCCCCCACTGCACAACGGCTCAACAAAAGCCCAGCTCACCCGGCACGACTGAGCCTGGTCCCGCAGAGCCTGGATGCTGCTGCCATAGGCGCTGAGATCTGACATCAAAGCTTCGTGTTTCTTCAGGAGAGCCTGAAACCAAAATCACACACGGTGACCCGGGCGCAAGGAACTGGGGCGCCCCGGCCACGCTGCCTCACCGACCCGCTGCCCTCCCAAGATGTGCTCAGTTACATGCTGACTTGATCACCTCCCGCTCACTCCACGCTCTCTCCCCATTTCTAACGAACATCAAATTTGGAGGACGTATTCTTTGTGACTCATAATACTGTCTTTTCTCCCTGCCCGTACGTGCCTACGCGGGGCTGGAAACAGACACGGAGACCCAAGGCATAGTATCGCACACGTGGTGAATCCCCCGCCTGTCGTAAGAAATCAACATCACCAGCAAAGCAAAGCCCTCCCCGTGGCTACTCCTCTTCTCGCCGCACGTGGGGCCTTCACCGTCACCCGCCACCACCGCTGCCCAAGCTTTTCAGTTCTCCCCTCCCCGTCTTCTGGGAGAATCCTGTATGCTGCCTGTCAGCACTCAACTACTCTGGTTTTTGTGCAGACTGGCAAGCTAAGAGTCAGTACAAGGGGTACATCTAGCCCGTCATGAATAAAATGTCAGGAGTTTCCCTCAAAAACACCAATTACTGGCAAAACATGGGATCATGGATATGTGTGCACACGCATGTGGAGAGAACAGATGGGTAAGAATGGCAAAAGGTGTGGTAGGAGGCAGTCTCATCTCTCCTTCTGGCACGACTGTTTCCACAGCGGAAAGTAAATAACAGCTTCTAAAGCACCCTGAAAGGCCACCGACAGCTCGGAGGCTGCACCTGCTGCACACGGGCACCTTCGCAGCGGGGCCCCAGCCTGAGCCCCGGCAGGCTCCCCACGCTCGCTCACCTCCGCGGAGTCCTCGTCCTTCCCGTAGTCGGTGCTGCCCACGATGGGCTCCTTCTCCCGCATCCAGGACTCGGCCTCGTTGGCGTCGGCGAAGTACTGCTGGGCCTGCAGGGAGTCTTCCAGGTCCTGCCGCCGCTGGGAGGCCTTGGACTTGAGTGACTCCCACTTCTGGTTCAGTTCGCTGAGCTTGGTCTTCACATCCTCTGCAGCAAAGTGGCCTGGAAGGTGGGTGAGGGAAGGGAGGATAATGTAAAGGAGGATGCCACATCGCCAGACAGATAGGTCTTCTAGGTACCCACGACACCTCCAGTATGCATGTGAGCCAGGCCCCTATGAATCCCCAGTTTTAGGAGAGGCTCGGGTCCCAACCTTTTAAGTGATCGGCTCAATTTTTGCCTCCTCGAGCCATGATCTCTATCTGGACCCTACGAAGCACCAGAGATTGGACCAAAAAGACATGCTAAAAGCTTAACAGTGCCACCCCTACTCCTTGCTCACTGAGACACGCACCAGGCTGTTCCACACTCTGTCCCCTACTTGATCTCACTCAACCCTCACAACTACGTCAGGAGTAGGTGTTATTACCTGCATCTCACAGGTAAGATGTTCAGATCGAGAGGGTAGGGTCTAGTCAAGATCACACAGGGAGGAGAGAATGGGGAAGGTACTCAATCCCACAGCCCAATCTGACTCAAGTCCACGTACTTAAGCAAAGAAAGGACATAAGAAGAGCAAGAGCAAAGCCACTCCCTGGATGGTAACCACTCACCTTCCTCCACCATGGCGTTCCCCTTCTGTGTAACGGCTTTGATGCGGGGCTCATGCCCAGCAATTTCTGCTTGGAGGGCTTGGTGCTTCTTTAGCAGATTTTGGACTCCAATCAAATCTTTGCCTGAAAGCAGAAACCGCTCCCTGGTCATCCAAGCCATCAAGAGAAAAGTCAGCCCTATCATTCTTAAGATTCCACCGGGGTTCCAGTTTAACTGAAACTTGGCCTTTCTTGTTCTGACACGCACCTCCCTTATGCTATGAGGGTAGAGCCCCTTCTCAGACTTGATTCTTATCGGACGGAAGCAGACTGACCTCTGTTGGTGGATGCAGCGATGGGCTCTTTCTCCCGAATCCATGTCTCCTCATCCTCGACATCACGGAAGAGCTGCTGCAAACGCAGAGAATCAGCCAGCTTCTGCTTCCGGGCAATCATGGGTTCCCTGAGAGCCTCATAGCGAGCCACGAGGGCTTCCTGTTTCTTCCTGATGTTTTCCGCGTCAAAATGGCCAGCATCCTGGAACTGGCGGGCCTGAATGGTGATACCATCAATCCGATCCTGGAGATGGGAGAGGACGGAGGCTTGAGAGCGTGGACCAGCATCGGCAACTAGGTTCTGGACTGATCCTACTTCAATAGTGGTTTGGTCATATACAAAGAAAAAGTAACACAATTTTCTTCCCAGCCCGGAGAGTATTTTTCTGCCATCTCTTTCCCTCACTGTGGGCTTCCAGAAAGCTCTGAGGAGGAGTTTAGTTGGAGAAGAATAGGGAACACATAAGGCTACCTAAGAAAATCAACACCTTTTATCCTTCCAAAAACAAGTGTGGTCTGGACGTCACTTGCCGTTCTTCACTCCTATTTCCACACCACTGACCGGGCAACAGCCCCCAAGTCACACTCTACCTGGTGAGCAGCCACATCCGCCTCCAGCAGGGCATGCTTCTTCTGGAGGTTCTGGACATTGGTAAGATCTTTGCCATAATCGTCCGAAGCCAAGTGACCTTCCACTTCATACAGCCACAGCTCAATATCCTCAACATTGCGGTTGAACTGCTGCTGCTGGTTCGCCTCGCGAAGCTTTATCCCTGGTCAAAGGAGCAGATCTGATTATCTATCTGTTAAGACTACCTTTCTGCCAATACTGCTCATGAACAATGGCCTCTTAGTGAAGGACTAGGGGTCAGGAGTGTAGTTACTGCTTCACCTCCTTCACAAAGGTAAAGAAGACAAATGCTGACTTGGAAGTTCTGTAAAAAGCATTCTGACCCCCCTGAGAGAAGAACGTCTGAGATTTACTGAATGCCCTTGGCTCTCAGCTGAGCTTTGATTTTCAGTGATGGGGCCCAGTTCAGTCACGGCCGGTTGACCGAATCACCCCCTTCTGACGCAGGCTCCCCCACTGACCAGCAATGTCAACCACATTTGCCACATCAGCAAAGCATTGACAATGCAAGGGAGGTAACTCCTACGGGGGATGAGCCTGCGTGCCCAAGGTCTGAGGGCCCACCTTACCTGGGTGGTTTATGTTCCTACACTTAATGAGGAAGGGACATGGAATCCCGCAGCATTCCTCTCACAACCCAGGGAGACACCTTCTCTTACCTTTCAGTTCAGTGGCTTCCAGCAACTTCTTCCATAAACTGATGACTTCATTCATACGAGCTGCTACCTCATCTTTGGCATAGTGGTTGACATCAATCAGCTTTTGCCCCGCTTTCTCCAGGGCATCGATGCGGCTCTGGTTGGCCGAGAGCTCAGCCTCAAAAGCCTGATGCTTCTGTACTTTTCCTTGTAGGTTGGATGGGTCCTGCAATAAAAGGAAGAAGGGGGTTCTACCTTGCACCTGAGTATGGTCAAACTACCCTACTACGTTACCTTCGTACTTCTCTTTATGGGCAGGGGGCGGGGGTAGAAAACAGCCTACATTAAATAGTGCAGTTTTTGGAATTCCCTCTCTCTTTCTTTAGCTACAATTTATCTGCGGGAAGTGCCTTTAGCTTCCCATCCAAATGCTCCATGGCAACGCCGGCAGGACATTACTTTATAAGCTTCATCTGTGGCAGTTTTCATCTTCTCATTGACCCAGCTCTTGAGCTCATCGGAGTCGCGGAAAAACTGCTGCAGGTGGAAAGAGTCCGCCAGCTGGGCCCGGCGACACATGGCTCTCTCATGAAGGGCGTTGCGGCGGCTCAGCAGCTGAAAGACAAGGAGCCGCGTAAATCTCTGGTTCCTACCCCCCAGGGATTTCTGGCTCAAGAGGCTACATGGCAACACGCGTCTCAGAAGGGAGAGCCGGGGGTCGAAGGCAAGGCACGTGGAGAAGCCAGGAACGCACCGCATCTCGGCGGGTGGCCACGTCGTCCATGGCGTAGTGGTTGTTCTGAATCAGCTTGGTTGCAAACTCATCCAGTGCCTACGAGGGAAGAATCACGGTTGTTCCCCGGGAGGCACACGGTTGCTCAGCGTGGCCTCCAGAGCGAAATAATTACTGACAGGTCACAAAACACTAAACCATCACACAGGTCAACGTTTCTCCTTCACTTTTGAGTGTTTGCTTGGCGTTGTTAGTCAGAGACAACACTGTTACGCCAGCTCCCTTCAGGACGGGAGACGTTTGCTGTAGCTGATGTCACAACACATCTGACAGGGTCAGACAGGGGTCGCCAACGGGTTAGTAGCCTTCCAGTTCTTGCCTCTAAGAACTGTTTTCAAGGGGAAAAATACCTCTCCCATGAGCTCTAGCTACTTTTACTTTTTAATTTTATTTTTTGAAGATTTTAAGTAATCTCTACACCCAACGTGGGACTCAAACTTACGACCCCGAGATCAAGAGTCACAAAGTCTGTTGACTGAGCCAGCCAGGCGCCCCGAACTCTACTTTCAGTGGAAGGGAAATGTCAGCGTGGAGGTTGACATCAGGAGAAGATCTCATCCCGTGAGCTTTGGCAGGCCTCCCCCGAGGCCATGCTCCGCCACCACCATGAGAGCTGAAGCCCCCACAGGGTCGCCTCTCACGCAGATCCTCTATCATGTCTGCTCGGAAACCCTCAAGAAGAATGGACTCTGGGCTGAATCTAAGGATCACCCAAAGGTACAAGAAAGGGTCTTACTGTAATTTTTTCCTCCTGGGCACTGAGGGATTTCTCAAAGTCCTCGTGCTTTTTGAGGAGTGCCTCCACACTATCCAAGGAGTCTCCCAAGTCTTCGTTCAGCAGGAAGGCCTTGAGAAAGAAAACAGAAGTGCTCAGAGGGATGCCCTTTCACCCCTTAAGGCTTTTGGCAAGCAAAGGATATGGTGGCCAAAACATGAAAAGGAAAGAGATTCTACAGCTATTAAACTTCTAAGATGTCTTCCAGAAAGCCTAACATCCTTTAGATTCACTTAACACTAATCTAAGAATAGGGTGAAGTGCTAAGTTCCAGACCAAAAACACCCAAAACGCCTCTAGAGTAAGAAGCAATCCCACACCAGCACACTCCTCTCTAAGCCCGGGGCCTGTCCCAAGGGCCTCCAATCCCAGTGGCGGGAAGAAAGTTGGCAGAGCCGCCAGGAGCCACTCGGCGAGCCCTCTTCACCTGATTCACAACCACAGTTTCCTGGTAATTTCCTGCCTGAAATAAGCCAGCCACCTGAACAGCAGACAAGAGAGAAAGGAAGCCGTGGCAGGCGGGCGGGTGGGCGGACGGTACCTCCTGCTTGCTCATCCAGTTGTCCACCTGCTCGGTGTCGCGGTAGAAGAGCTGCAGGTCCATGCATTGCTCGTATTGCTGCCGCCGCAGCTCCCACAGCTCCAGCAGGGCGGCCCGCTCCTCGGCCAGGACGCTCAGCTGGGTGGGGGACACGGGGGCAGTGGGCGCAGGGCAGGTCGGCCACCCACCCCCAGGCAAACAGAAAGGTTGCCCTGACATTTCTAATCCTCACACTCCTCTTCCGGCCTGTTTTCTGGTTGGCAAAAGGGGGCGTATCCCATTCACTTGGGTCAGCCAAGTCCCAGGGAACCACGCAAATCCCTAGTGGTTTGTATGTTTATGCGAATTAGGAGAGGGAACTCTAGTTAATCTAGAATTAATTTACTGCCATCAAATGATGTTAGGTCAAAATGCTAAGTAAACTTTAGGTAGAAGAAAAAGGGCATCTTTCTAAAAGGTGGGCAGTAAAAATGGGAGTAAGGCGTCTCAGCTGAGAAAGGCTGACTGGGTGGGTGTTCCATAAAACATGGGAGGCTCACAAAGGCCCCAGGCATAAGTTTTACGCTCCACAGTTGACAACAAGTGTGTCTTTGAAACGTCTCTTCCTAGTCTACACAATCTCAAAACATCATTCTCTAATGTTCCTCAGGCATCTTCATACTCAGATCCTGTGGAACTTGCAAATCGTGTACACTTATACGTATTATCTGAAAGCCAGCAGTGCCCTCCGGTTCCACCACTAACGCAGGACTCAACTCCCCACAAAGTCCCCTTTAAGTAGGAAATGGGTCACAAATGTTCCAAATGGATGGAACTTTCTCCCTCTGATCAATCACCATCCTACACATAGGTCGTCTTCTTCAGTCTCTCAAGAAGCTGCCCCTGAACTTCCCGGTGCGAGCTCTGTGGAAGCTTCTCGCATACCACGGCGACACAGCCTGGATATTAAAGGATGGATAACAGCTTTCAGAGACTTTCAGTTAAAGAACCTCTCCTCTCTTACCTTCTCCCTCACTTCATCTGAGGCATAATGGCCAGCGGCAAGCAGGGCCTGTCCAGACTCATCTGCAGATTTAAAGCTGTCCTCGTGAGCGTCGATTTCACCCTACAGCGAGAAAAGGCACAATTTATGCCCAGCAACTTAGAAAAAGAGATGCTGAATTTCACACAATAGTTACAAATCAGAATTTCCCATCTCCACCAAGGAGCACGATCAAAGAGGAGGCCAGGCTCCCTAACATCGGTCTGGGTTATCCAAGCACAAGGGCACCATTTACTGAGAAGTCTTTTTGCCACTGGCTTTTCAGGCCACCTCTGTCAAAGCCTGTCATGTTTCCATACATTCAAGGCTCTGAGTTCCGTCTTCTGTTCTGTTGGGCTCTCTACCCTCCTTGTGCTGGATGCGGGGGTTGAGGATTTTATAGCACCTGGTAGGGTATGTGCTTCCCGATCCCACCCTGTTCTTCAAAATTGCCTCAGCTGGTTTTGAATTTTTTTCTTCCAAATCAAGTTTAGAATCAGCTTGTCTCATTCCAGAAACAAAGAAAGACCTGCAGGGTTTCTGTGTGGAATGGCACTGAGTGTAAAGATCCTGGGGAGAATTTTTCTACCTTTACAAGAGATCGTTCCAGCCATGCATGAGATAAGATGTTCCCCTTTAGTCTGTCTGTCTTCAGTCTTTCAACAAAGCCTAACCGCCATTTTGGCAGATGTCTTACACAACTTTTGTTAGATGTATTCCCAAGTACATTATACTTTCTGATACAATTATAAGTAGCATTTTAAAAAATGATGTTTCTGTTGCTAGTGTATTTGACATTCATATATTGACTTTCTTACATCTACCATATTAAAACCTCTCAGAAGACTTACAGTAATAATAATTTTTTACGATCCTGTTTCATAGTGTTTTCCAAAACTACCTAGCCATAGAAAACCTTTCTTTTTAAGGTAAAGCCTATTAAGAGCTCATAAAACCAGTTTCCTGTGGAACATAGTTTAGGGAAAAACCAAATAAGAAATTTAATTACACCAAATATGAAACTCGGCATTTAAACGAAGACACTGTTTAAGATGGTACATGACTGATGTACAAAACAGTAGCACCTCCATCTTGCCGGGGCGTGGCCTCTCACTTTTACGGACCACACTTAATCTCCTGACATTTAACCCGTTTCACCATCTATGAGAAGCAGGCAAAGCCAGTCTCCAAAAGCAATACCAACAACAATCCCGTGGTGAGAGCTACCTGTGAACAAAGTTTCCGCCACTCTGGCTGTAAGTAAGAGTCCCACCCCGATGTGTTACAAGCTAAGGCCTTTCCTTCTGGAAAATGTTGGGAGACGCTACCTTGTGCTCCTGATGCCTGTCCAGCAGGGCTTCAGCCCCAGCCACGTCATTGGCGAGCTCATCAGCATTGATGAGGGCTTTCATCTCAGTCACCCAGCTGGTGAGGTCGCGGAAGTCAGCAAGGAAGCGTTGAAGCCTACAGAAAACCAAGATAAGCCATCAGATGTTCCCAGTGGAGAGCCCGGATGAAAAATGCCTTCTTAAAGCTCTGAATTCTGTCCTCAGACCATGCCAACTCTAGTCCTGGGACACAGAGGATTCTTTAGTCTGACCATAAAGGAAAGCAAGAGAAGGAGGAAATCAATCCCTTAAAACCTAGGTCATGTCCATCACTGTAATTCCCCAATCTGGTCCCTTCTCTCCAACTTCCTGGTCATTCCCCAGTTCTAGCTCTGCTCAGTAATTAGCATTCTTTCATTTCCCAGTCCTTGATTTACTCAATTTTAATGGTATATTCCACTGGTGCTCTGATCGCTAAGGAGAGATTTCCACTTCTACTGGTCATAATGCAGCAACATAGGACGGAAGAATATTCATAAAGTCATAAATACAATGTACACACACACACACACACACACAGCAGAGTGGCCAGTCTCCAAACAAATAAGACATAGGCAGGAAAAAGCCACCTGCACTTTCTTAGCACAGGAAGCTGGCAGGTGCACAGCAGCGTTCTCAGTATGCACAAGGGACCCCGAAGCCTGCCTCCCCGACTCTCTAAGAGACGTCCAACGGCCCGGGTCACTGAGTCCCAGGAGAGGAGTCCCACCTGTAGGAGTCGTTGAGGCGGGCGTGTCTCTCGGCTGCCAGAGTCCGGATCTGCTCCCAGTTGGCAATCAGCTCCTCTCGCTTCACCTGAATCTGCGCGGCGCTCAGAGGGTGGGACTGCTGCAGGCGGTCGGCCTCGGCACACAGGGCTTTGACCTGGAAATGCCCTCCATCAGACTGTGCTCGTGCCCCCTGCTAACTTATGTATGGAACCGGCTGCTTTCCGAACCCACCTTGTCCTCCAAAGCAGCAAGATCTCTCTCCAAACCCTCGTGCTTCCGCAGCAGAGCCTGAACACTGGCCAGGTCACGGCCAAAATCGTCAGAGGCCATTAACTGCTCCTTTTCCTTAATCCAGCTTATAGTCTCATCCACATCCCTATGGAACGGAGACACCAGGGCAGCCGCTTATGGCAACTGCCTAGAGCCGGGGGTGCCGCAGCGGGCCAGGCCCCAGGTGGCTCCAGCATCTTCTTGGCACGTGCCATATACTCGACCCGGCCCCCCAGGTACGTGCCCACGCCCGGCAGCCCGCCCTGGCTCAGTACCTGTTAAAGCGCTGAACCTCAGCCGCCCCGAAGAGCTTCCCCTGTCTCTGAAGGGCCAGTCCCTTCAGCCGCTGCCAGGCCGCGTTCACTTCATCCTGCTTGGTCTTGATGGTTCCCTCCTCGGGGTGCTGCTCCTACATGAGGGACAGCAGACTAAGAGAGGTCCAATGGCATGGGTCGCTGAGTCCCAGGAGAGTCCTGAGCCCCTGGCTCGTCCAAGTCTCTGCCTCAGCAAATCCTCTTTCTGAAGCAATACTGCTTTTATGCATGAAATGAAGCCAAGCTTGTTTAAAACTAGCCTCCAGGGGCACCTGGGAGGCTCAACTGGTTAAGTGTCTGACTCTTGATTTCGGCTCAGGTTGTGATTTGGGGGTCTTGAGATCGAGCCCCACGTCAGGCTCCACACTGTACGTGGAGCCTGCTTAAGATTCTCTCTCTCTCCCTCTCCCCCTCCCTCCCCTGCTTGCTCTCACTCTCAAATAAATAAATAAATAAGTAAAACTAGCTTCCATTTCCTTTTACATAAAAAGGAAGGGTCATTATCTAGCCCTTGGAGTAGATGGTGAGGCCATAAAGCAGTGGCGGGTATCAGTACCAAAACCTTTATTTATTTTTATTTTTTTATTTTTTAAAGATTCCATTTGTTTATTTGACAGAGAGAGAGAGACACAGCGAGAGAGGCAACACAAGCAGGGGGAGTGGGAGAGGGAGAAGCAGGCTTCCCACGGAGCAGGGAGCCCGATGTGGGACTCGATCCCAGGACCCTGGGATTACGACCTGAGCCAAAGGCAGACGCTTAAGGGCTGAGCCACCCAGGGGTCCCAAAAACCTTTCATGTTTTAACAACGCTTCAGCCGCACCTGTGGGGTAGCCTCGCCAATGCACCCACGTCAGTCCCAAGTGCTGGGAAATCTGTTATTTCGAACGTTCATGAGCCTATCAAGGATTCCTTCCCGCAGACATGATCTTCAGGGTTTGCTCCTCACTTCAGACTGGAGCTCTTTCTTTAAAAGTATCCTTCTCCACCAGCCACATTTTGGGTTTTGTTTCAATAAAAATAACATGTAAAGTAACAAATGAAGCATTTCAGGGTTCTGGGGTCCATCTGTGAGATCTCAGGCGTGGCCTGACTGCTCTTCTCAGCACAACCTCAGGATGCCCCAAGATTCTGGGGCAGGGGGTGGGGGCTCACTGTGGAAGGTGAGGTATTTCTGAGGAATGCTGGCTCTTCTTTCATCACCGGCCAGAAAGGGAACAAGTACCAACCCCGAAGCAGATCCATAAGTTTAAGATTTAGACCCCCAAAATCAAATTTCCCTGAAAGCAAAAACTCCAGGTCCTGCTGCTGGACATCTGTGGAGCACTCTGACGCCCGTCTCAGAAGCGAAGGAGAAAGCAGCAGCTTACGGGACCGGGCATGTGGGCAATGGGGAAAAGTTACACTATCCCCCCTTAATGGCTCAGGGCCACCAGTGGAGAGCCCATTCATTACAAGGTTCCCCAGGTTCCCAAGAGAGCAGTCAGGCATCAGTGGATGCCTGCCAACCCTAAGAAGCATTCACCACCACACCCTCATCTGGGAACCCCTGACACCCAGCTTTAGCAACCCAATAAAAGCATCGCCAAGCCCTACCCGAAAGTGGGTGGAGGAAGCAGATGAAATGAACTCTGCCCTTCCTGCCTGTGGCCACAAGTTAGAAAGCAGTTTCTACCTTAGAAGTAATCAGCATTGCTGCCTTACTTAGATCTAAACAAAACTCTCAGACATGCTTACCAAACCCTGCTGACTCAGAAACTAGGGAAGTGATCATCAAAATTTTCTTCTGGGGGTCCCTGGGTGACTCAGTTGGTTAAGCATCTGCTTGGGCTCAGGTCATGATCCCAGGGTCCTGGGATCAAGCCCTGCATTGGCCTCCTTGCTCAGCAGTGAGTCTGCTTGCCCCTCTCCCAAGCCCCCTGCTTGTGCTCTCCTCCGCCCCAAATAAATAAATAACATCTTAAAAAAAATAATAAAGTTATTTAAAAAAACCCCAAAACCCACAACATTTTCTTCTGAAAACACCAGAGAGTTAATATTATGATGTGGGAAGAAGCACATAGCACATTGCTACCTACCTGAATGAGCTTGGCAGCAAACTGGTTCACTTCATTAACTCTTTCTTCATGGGCAGCCATATCTGTTTGAAACTCTTCAAATTTCTTCTGTAAAACCTCCACGTGCTCCAAGTCCTGGCCCAGCTCCTCAGAAGTCACGATAGCTTCCTATTCAGGACCATACCAGAGCCAGAGTCACGAACCAACACTTGGAAATGATGGCTCCTAGAAACCCAGCATGAACGAGGCCCACCAGGATGGGCCACGTTAGCTTTAGTGGATGCTAGTTTATCCTGGGTGAGCTTAGCTCCCCTCCTTGTTAAAAGGCTGAGCTCATGATGTTTCAGTCTGAGACTCCAGGTTTCAGAGTTCCAGGAGAGCACCCGCCGGGGAGCAGCTGGAGCTGGAGCAATCCCACTACACGCCTTCTGCTGCTCACACAGGCTCGGCTGTGGCTGCAGGGGGTGGGGGGGGGGGGGGGGGACACCCTTCCCTTGCTCTCGCGAAGGTGAGTTACTCTGCAAACCTTCCCCTCAGAAACAGACCTTGTCATTGATCCAGTCCATCACGTCCTCACACTCTCGCAAATACTGCACCAGCTTCTGAGCCTGCAGCAGTTTGACTCCCTTCTCCCGCATCTTCTCCAAAAGCAGCTCCCACTGGCGGTGCAGCTCCATCAAACGAGTCTGCAGGTTAAAAATCAGCCTCAGAGATCATAACCATTTCTATGGGATCTGGCTCCTCCACAGACTTCCCATGAGTCAGAAACCCCACAGCTCGGAAGTCTTTCTAAAGATAATCTCCACTCCCCCCTCCAAAGATATTCCCGAAACGGAGGGAAACCAGAAGTCTGAGAACTGGAAAGAAGAGACACCTCACAGTGGTTTAGTAGGTCTTAAAGAACAAAATAACTGACCTTTCGCAGGTGGATTTTTTTTCTAGTTTACTTTAGGGGAATTATATTCAACTATTATTGATGTTACATTATTTATAATTTATGTTCTTAGTAATGAACCATTAAGTGGGATTCCTGGGTCAGAAGACTACTGGGGAAGGAGACAGGAGGAACTGACATGGAAACTAAGCAGGGGCACCTGGGTGGCTCAGTCGTTACGCGTCTGCCTTCGGCTCAGGTCATGGTCCCAGGGTCCTGGGATCAAGCCCCACATCAGGCTCCCTGCTCCTCCCTCTCCCACTCCCCCCTGCTTATGTTCCCTCTCTCTCTGTGTCTCTGTCAAATAAATAAAATCTTTAAAAAAAAAAGAAAGAAACTGAGCAGAAATTCCTCAAGGGTGTGTTCTGAATTGTGGAGAGAAACAATGAAACAAGAGATCTTATGAGCACTGTGAATGCAAAGAAATAATGATGAGGCCCAAGTCAACAGGAACACCTTCATATAAAAAGAGGAGGGTGCCTGGGTGGCTCAGTTAAGCATCTGCCTTCGGCTTGGGTCATGATCTCAGGGTCCTGCGATCGAGTCCCGCAAGGGGCTCCCTGCTCAGCGGAGAGCCTGCTTCTCCCTCTTGCCTCCCTCTCTCTGTCTCTCATGAATAAAATTTTTAAATAAAAAATAATAAAAGTAGAAGGGATGGGGCCCTGAAATGTAATCAGCGATCGAAAAGGATTTTTGGTAGGAAAGTTTTGGAACTTCGATGAAAAGATAGTTTGTGGTCCAATACATCCAGGTTGGGTTTATTTCCAACTTCACCCAAGTGGCAGCCCCAGGCTCAAACATACTCACTTCCCAGCATCTTTGGGTTCCCATGGCAGTTTCTAGTAAGGACCTGCCCACAACTGGGGGGATCCAGTCATCAATTCAAGCTTCCGGGATGCTTTTTGGTATCTAATCCAATCTCCATGTGTTGCCTATGCCTACCCAAGATACTGGGAGTTTCCACATAACACTGGCAGACCAAGTAAAACACACGACAAGGCTGAAACACTCGCAGAAGAGAAGTCTGGGATCCGCCCATGGTTCAGACACCCCTCCCAGCCAGCTAAAATCTTGAAAGCCAAGGGACAGCCAACATGGGTGGATCCTCTTAGAAACAAGGGTGCATGTTTCACTTCAAAGAGGAAACAGCAGGGGGATATAAATGTTCACACAATTCACTTCCACCACTGCAGGTTGCAAAGCAGCCTGCCAATGGGAAGAAAGTGAAAGGCACTCCAAGGCAGGGGGGAAGGAACGGGCAAGCAGCAGCAACTCAATATTCCACCTACTCGGATGTGGGACCCGATGTGGGTGGCGGTGACTATGGGGCGCCACGCTGTCCGGTATGGTGTGAAAGTCTAAACCGACGACAGAGAGGTTATCCAGGACATAGAAGCAATCTTCACCCTCCATCCCCTGCCCCCACGTTAACCTGCCTGCCAAACGCTGTTACCGAGTTATGGAGCCAGATAAAGCACCAAGCCAGGATCACCATGGGAACTGTGAGCATGACAGTGAAGATTAAATGAAAGCCCTTTGCTCCAATTAAAAATGAGACCACCAGAGGCTCACAGAAAACCTCACCCTCAAGTCCGTGGTCAGTCCCTCACAAAGATCTTTTTCACACCCTCGGGTAAAGAACCGGGGCATGGGGCGCCTGGGTGGCTCAGTTGGTTAAGCGACTGCCTTCGGCTCAGGTCATGATCTCGGGGTCCTGGGATCGAGCCCCACATCGGGCTCCCTGCTCGGCAGGAAGCCTGCTTCTCCTTCTCCCACTCCCCCTGCTTGTGTTCCCTCTCTCACTGTCCCTCTCTCTCTGTCAAATAAATAAATAAAATCTTAAAAAAATAATAATAATAAAATAAAATAAAGAACTAGGGCAAAGCCCGCTCCAGTACTGCAACCACCCTCCCATTCTTGGTGTATCTGATCTCGTAAACATTGCAGGTTAGAGTCCAGTTTCCCAAGCACACTGCAGTTCGAGAGTGTGAGCAGGCAGGCAGGCAAGTGCACTTGGGAAAGGCACAGAAAGCTGACGGGGTGGAGGTGAAGTCCTGGTTCTGACTCAGGTGGATTTCTCAACAGGGGCATGAGCAAACAGCAGGAGCTTTCAGAGAAGCAGATGGGTGAGAAAATAAGGAAAGCCAACAGGAATGAAATACAGCTTGGAAAAATAAAGCAAATAATCGTCAGTAGACAAAGGAAGGCATTCATCGGAATTCCAGTTGCCATCTACTAGCTGTGGGATCTGGAGAAGTACTCAAACTTCTCCGAGCTTCGGTTTCTTCTCTTCCATACTGTGGGGACGATGGGTACCTAGTGAGTTTCTAGTGAAGATCAGAGACTACCTGCGTCAAAATGGCAAAGTGTTAGCACATAAATAGCTACTCAACAAACGGTGGCTAACAGCACTTTTAAATGTTGCTTTAGTAAGATCTCCAGGAGGAGGATCATTACTAACAGAGCTGAATGAAGTGAGTGTGGGGTCTCCTCCTCTCCAGATTCGTCACTAAAGTCAAGCACTCGATCTACTTCTCTTGTCCCCCATCTGCAGCCCGGTTATATGACACTACCGTGCCACGCACTCTGGGCAAACCACCTCTATCAAGCAAACAATAAGGCATGCTGCTTTCATTTACTTTAAGACTGTATACAAAATAGTGACAAAATGAGCAGAAAGATATTTATATTTAATTGCAGAGACACACGGTACATATTTAATTACAGAGCTACATGTTACATTACCCAAATGGGTTGAACGTAATTAAATAGTTGGTCATATGGCATTCAAAATTTACTCTTATTTCCTACTCGCAATCATTACTAGTAATAGTTAATTATTAATAAGCTTAGGGCTGACTGCAAGTCTTTAATATGAGACTGCAGAGTCTATTAGTGCAAAAGAGAGACAACAAGTATTTATTGTTGAAAACCACTAGACCAGATCCTACAGGAATGAAAGCTCCACAAGGGTGTCAGGGAAGAGCAGGGGGTGGGGATGTTTCTAGCTGGGGCTTATGAATGTAGCTTTCATCTAACTCTCCACAATTGCCTTGACTGGTAAGGGACTGAAAAGGCCAGTCCCTCAAGGGAACGTGACTTTGGATGACAAAGAACAAGACACAGAGATAGGAATGAGGTAAATCAGAAACAGGTAAGAGCATCCGTTGTGAGAAACTAAGTGCACATACTTTATCCTAAAGAGGTTTGCTTTCCCTTAATATCTTGGTACTGGACATGTTAAAGCAGAGAAAGATAATTATCAGTGAACTGGCACCAAACAAGCCAAATCAAAGAACGTAAGGACGCCTGCTTCAACGCTGGCTGTTATCAATCACTACGGTCACCGACCAGCAGGTGCTGCAAGTCACTGCTCACAGCTGGACCCTTAACTGGCTTGGGGACTAGACCTCAGCAAACCACCTTTGCGGGCAAGCCACCAAGACCCAGAACTCAAGTTTTCAACGGAGAACTTTATGGTGTCTGTGATTAATCCTACTGATCTTTGTGTCCTGATCCCCAAATTCACAAATTTCACTAATATGCTCTCCCCTTTAATTACCATCTATAAATTTGGCTTCATTTACGTAATCTTTAAAGTATAATCACATTCTAATTTGTTTTACAAAAAGAATATTAATTTCCCCACTGAGCAGACACATACTTGTTTATATTCATACTGAATCATCATATTACAAAGGCAAGATGTGGGTAACTCCTTTAGGAGACTTCACAAATTCTCTTAAAAGGCTAGAAAAGTGGGGTGCGTGGGTGGCTCAGTGCGTGGGTGGCTCAGCGGCCGACTAGTGATTTTGGCTCAGGTCATGATCTCATGATTCGTGGGATCGAGCCCTGTGCTGGGCTCTGCACTTGGTGGGGAATCTGCTTGAGATTCTCTCTCTCCCTCTGCCCCCAACCCCACTCTCTCACTCTAAAATAAATAAAAATCTCAAAAAAAGCTAGAAAAGTCTTTTTTAGAAACCCTACTTGGCATTTAATCCACATTCCTCCACTAACCAGACGCCACCCATACCAGACCAGATGGCCTCCCGTAGCAGGCACTACTCCTACTCACCCTTATGGTTTCAGATGCAAAATGCCCTTCTGAGATCATCAGGTTTCCAGTTTCATCCAGTTTAACAATGGCTCCTGAGTTGGCCTGCACTTCAGCTTCGAAGGCCTGATGCTTCTGAAGCTTGCCCTGTTGGTGGACCATGATGTGAACCACAGCGGCAACCACATGGCAGTCACCATTCTGCCCTCCCCCCTCAGGTCCCCTTACCTCCCCCCTCTTGAACCCTGTTCCCTCTAATTAGGGACACTCAGCATCCCACCCATTCCCCCCCTGCTCAATTACTCAAATACTCTGACCTCATCTACACTGGCTTTTGGAAGCCTGGCCACTGAGGACCACCACCTTTGTCTAACTTTACTGTCTATCAGGAAATTAGCCTTTATGTGGACATTCAATCCCCTCTAGAAATATAGAGCCACACCAACAATTTTCTTAGCATGTACAATTTACTCTTGGATAATAATCCATCCACATTCACTCATTCTATGACACTTTTTTCTCTTCTTGGACGACTCTGGGATAGTAAGAGAACCATGTGTTCCACCTGCTAAAAAAAGGCTTTCACCAAAATCAATGAGAGGAAAGGCTTTGTCCTTTTTTAAAAAACAGCTTTAGTGAGGCGTAATTTATATCACAAAATTAACTTCGGTTACAATTCAATGATTTTTAAAGACTTGCTTTTGATGTAAGACTTACCAGTGAGTTGCTTAAAGAGACGCTTAACTATAAATTTCCACCAGCAACACTGTTAGCGTGCCTTTCTTGAAAATTCATTTTCCCAGAGCTCAACCCAGACCCTCCCTAGAAACATGCCACCAAGGGTTGCAAGGCAGTGGTTTCAGAACCATCAGCTTGAAGCATCCAGAAAAGCAAGATTTCACATACACCCTTAGTGTGTACAGTATAATACACACACCAAGGGCTTTTCAGGATAGTTAGTCCTGCCTTATGTCTGATCTACATTCTTCTTGCTCAAGGTCATAATTAAATGACTGTGTGATTTGGGGGCAAAAACATTTGAGCTCATGAGTTCTGGCGGGAATCTCAGGGAGATGAGACACACCTGCAAGTTGGTTGGGTCTTTATAATTCTCATCGGATGCGATCTGTAGTTTCTCCTGAATCCATTTCTCCAGCTCCTCAGCATCTCTCTGGAAAAACTGGAATCGATAGGAGTCTTCAAGTTTCTGGCGCCTAAGGGTTGAGAGCTCCTTGAAGCGGTGGTATCTGTCCAGGACCTGCTGCCTCCTCTCCTGGATGTCCTCTGCTGTTTCCAGCACTTTGACCCCACTTGGGTCCATTTTCTGAAAAGACAGAATGCCCTGAAATAAGCACAGACTGAAGTGGATTTCATGGAGTCAACCTTTCTGAAGGAAAGAATTACCAGACAGCCCTGGCAGACAAATGGAAGGAGAAGGTAGTCCCTTCTCAAGACAGAACCATGAGCCTTGATTCTATTCCTTTGTGAAAAAGAGCCATCCACTTGCTCCAACACCTGCCTACATGGGTACCTCAGAGGATGCCTAACCAACATGGCAGCCAAACTCAGAGAAACCGGGAGAACTAGAGTTTACCAGCAATTCTACACGGGCTTTAAGGATTCAAAGGAAATGCCAAAGTGGTACTCACAGAATCACTGAAAAATCCATTCAAAAGTCCTTTCACCTGGTCTCTGTATTCCATTGTGTGGAGATTAGAAAGAATTTACTCTTACTTAAATCAGTTTTTCTAGCTTTCCATATCTCAGCCTGTTATCCAACGAAGAAAAGGGGATGATTACAAAGTAACAGAGTCCTTGACATCAGTAAGAATTTACCTAGTCAGGGATGCTTGGGTGGCTCATTTGGTTTAGTGTCTGCTTTTGGCTCGGGTCATGATCCCAGGGTCCTGGGATCGAGTCCCGCATCGGGCTCCTTGCTCCATGAGGAGCCTGCTTCTCCCTCTGCCTGCCGCTCCCCCTGCTTGTCTCTCTCTCTCGTTCTGACAAATAAATAAAATCTTAAAAAAAAAAAAAAAAAAAAAGAATTTACCTAGTCAGAGCCCCTGAGTTCCCAGTTTTTGGGAAACATCAACCCTCAAGTCTTCCTCAGGCTACCAGAGCGCCTGGGCCAAGGACAGGCCGTGTTGCCCGTGAATGTGCACACACAAAAAATCACAGTGCAACTTAAAAAAAAAAAGGTGTGGTGAGTTGTACACCTGAAACTAATAAAAATGGTATGCCAACTACAGTTTAAAAAAATTCAGGTTTACGTCACAAATACTTGCATTACATAAATTTTAAAGTAATGGATGCTTTACATAAAGATTAGTAGCGATTATTAAACAGGTAAACAGGTGGTCATGCATCTAAATCTGAATCTGATGTGATACTAAAAATCAGAAATCTAAACACAAGAACAAGAAGGTGTGGTGCAAGGTTTACTCTGCTTTCTGCCCACCGACCACTGTGGACGGCACACTGTGGAGCTCAGCCCCAGGCTCCAGTTCGCCACGACGGCAGGCTGACAGAGGAGGCAGCACTCCCCCCAGCACTCAATCTGCCCCAACTCTAAATCCCCAGATTTCTGGACACTTTAACCAAATTTTCAAGTCAAAAAGAAAACTGGACTTATTGATGGGCAAAACCCAGAAGATGCTACCCATGCTCATCAGGAGTAACCCTTGATTCCTCTAACCTACAGACCACAGCGGGAAAGAGGTACAGACTAATGACAAAGAGCTTCTAAATGTTGTCAGTACCACATGACCTTGCACGGGCCACTTTCCTGTGCCTCAGTTTCCTACAATGATTAAAAATGACAACAGGTGAAAATGAGGCATCTCAGGACCCTTCCAAATGTTAAATTACATTCTACAGAAGATTCAGAGATTTGGTAGGAAAGCAGAACAGATAAACTTTCTAGCCTCTCCAGCTATTGTCCCATAATTTATACACGGTATGAAAACTGTGTTACCCAGGAGACATTTGAGAGCTCTTCTTGTTCACCTGGCCGGGCTAACAGCAGAGGATAAGCAGGCTAATAAGGACTAGGCAGGGAAGTCTCAAGAGTGCCCCCAGCATCCAGCTGGGAGGTAAACAGCATTGGTGGGATCCAGGTGAGTCACAGTTTTTAACTCTTCAGGGATTAAAGCAGCTTCAAGAGGTAGCAAGAAATCATCCTCTGCACCTGATCAACTCTGAGGACTATCTAGGAAGCCACGATCTTCCTAACAGAGAGGACATGAGGTGATTGTAGCCCTATCACCGTTCCTTCCAAATTATTCTCCACGTACTGACCATTATTTTGTTGTACTATTGTTTCCCCACAAAGTCTGATTGATTCATTGATTGATTTTACTATAAAAAGGAACATATTCTTGGCCACATGCTCCCATGCTTTAAGACCTTTTATTGCTCCCTTCTGAGGGAGGAAAGAATCCAGCTCTTTAGCAGGACCTTGTGATTTGGCCCAATACATGTGACTCGTATCAACTCTCACCCATGTCCCCTACCCTCTAGGAATATTGAAATATTCTTTCTCTTCCAAATACAGAATTCTCTTTAAAGACTCTAAGCTAGGGATGCCTGGGTGGCTTAGTCAGTTAAGTGTCTGCCTTCAGTTCAGGTCATGTTCCCAGGGTCCTCCCTTGCTCAGCCGGGAGCCTGCTTCTCCCTCTGCCTGCCACTCCCCTTGCTTGTGTGTGCGCTCTCTCTCCCCTTGACAAATAAATAACATCTTAAAAAAAAAAACAAAAAGACTCCAAGCTATTTGCCCTGGCTTCCTTTGTGTAGAATGATCTGCCTCTCCTCTGCCTAGATAACTCCTATTTATACCTCAGTGCCCAGCTGAGAGGAGTAAGCTGTATGATCTTGCCTCCTTCCCAAGCTGTACTCAATGCTCCTTCCTTCCCTCCTTCTCAGAATTAATCACACTTTTCTACAGATTTACAAAGCACTTGCATATACTTCCCACGGTGTAATTAGACTGAGCAACCTAATCTTTGTATCCCCGATTTCTGGCATACACGGGCCATTAGGAAATGTGTGTTGACAAATAACCAAGTATATGCTCAGTGCTGTAGCCACCACGCGGGAGACTGGAATTCACTTGTAAAAGGTGGGGATAGAGCTCCATCATCCACCCAAGTTACAGTTTCCATATTGTCAAATTGGAATTCCACCCAGGCAAAAGCCAGATTTGTGACAAGAACTGCAAATGGAGAATGAAGCTCTACAACTAGGTGTCAGCCTACTGAGCAAATGGAAATTACTAATCTTGGACTGAGCACATGGCAGTACATTGTGAGAAATGAGGTGGCCTTTTCCCTCCAGTCGGGTGTGCCCTTGGTGAAACAGAGCTCAAGATGGCAGTTCTGTTATCAACAGATAGCTGTGTCTGGAAAAAGTATCTTCTATCCTTAAAACCCCAAACTGAGGGTAACCTTAAAAAATTAAATGTCTGGGGGCACCTGGGTGGCTCAGTTGGTAAGCATCCAACTCTTGGTTTCGGCTCAAGCCATGGGATCGAGTCCCATGGAGCATGGAGCCTGCTTGAGATTCTATCTCCTCCCTCTGCCCCTCCCCCCTCAAATAAATAAATAAATAGGTCTTTTTTTTTTTTTTTTAAAGTAAACACCAGTTCACAGTGGAGTGGAGTTTCTGTAACGATACTTCATTACAACAGGGAAGTTCTGGTTCACGTTGCTGCCCTAAGAATCTCAGCCTCTTTGGGTTTTTGATGAGGATCACTACCACATTGACTAGAATGTAAACGGGACTTCACTCACTCACCTACACTGTCTGCTCCAGCCATATCTCTTATCAAACTCCCACACCAACTCCAAGTTACAGGCCCTGGCAGGGCCCATTTCCCAGTTTAGAAAGTCCCCTTGGTCAGGAATGTTCTCTCCTACTCCCAGATTCACCACCCAATACCATACAAACCCCTCCAAGTCTAATGCAACTACCCTGTCCTCTCTGCAGTCCTAAGTCAGAAGTCTTCACTCCCCCCATGCTTCTCTTTAGAGCACGATCACATTCTGCCAGGTTTTCTCCCTGCCATTTTTGTGATTCTTTAGTAAATTTAGAGTTCCTAAGGGACTATATAAAAAAGACCTTATCTTCCTCTTCCTCTCTGACCACAGAACTCGGCACATAGTACAGCAGTTACATTCTGAACCTGGAAACAGAGAAACTGCGGCACTTCATTATTAAGTAGGCAGGGGACACAAGGTCATCTAATAACCGAGTCACAGAGCCTACCTGGGGTGAGCCATGATCCTCTGGTTCCCAGACTAGCGTGCCAGAACCAATGATTCTGCACATGACTGCAACTGACATACTCTTTTATTGATGGCTGTTTGCGTATTCATTCCTTTCACTACCTCTTATTTTTCCCATCACCACTTTGGAGGGAAGAAAGGGGGAAGCAGATATATTAATTATTCAAAAAAATAAAAACTGGGCTCCTGCTGGCTCAGTCAGCGCAGCATGTGACTCTTAGGGTTGTGAGTTCGAGTCCCACACTGGGTGTAGAGATTACTTGAATAAAAACTTAAATTTTTTTAATCAAGAAATAAATATTTTGTTTTTGTAAGATTAAGTTAGTAAACAATCAGGGTTAAGAAATTATACACTTCCTTTATTCTAATCCCTTGAGAAACCGTTTAAGATGAAAAGAGAGCAGGAAATTGTGTCTAATTTGCTCCCTCACAAAATTTTCTGGCAACGAAATGTGCCAAGGAAGGTGTAGTTACATATGAAACTACCACAGTGCACGAGTTCCTGCAAGAAGCCTGAGTCCTTAGATTAATGCTTAGGGCGTCTGTCCTGCCTCTTCATACACAGGATTCACTGCATTTCTAAAATCCTTTAGCTGCTATGGAAATTTCTAAGAAATCTCACTGGGGAGCAGGCCCTTTATGACGAAGCCAAGAATCCCCAACATAATGCGGCAAGGGCACTGCCTTAGCAAGTCCCCCTGCCTACCAATCCAGGGAGACAGTCCAGCGAGGCCCTGCTGAAATTAACCAACCTAAAAGGCCCTCTTTGTCACCCCAGTGAAGTAGAACAAGTCAATTCTATACCAAGTGCTTTGGTCAGGCAATAATGGACTTTTCTTTCCTGCGGATCAGCTGACGTCAGTAGGTGGGAGCTCTGCCAAGCCACCACTGGCTGTCCCTGGGGAGCTGGGCATCTGAAAGTCATCAAAGCTCTCCCACTGCTGTGGGCACTCAGGATCCTCATTTGCACGGTTACAGGAGCCTAAGATGATGGGTTAATAAGAGTTCCCCACCCCTTAACCTGATAGGGAGCTGTCTCTAAGTTTACCTATAGAAGCTCTAGTTTCTTTGCTCGGAAACGGGTCATTTCCATGGATGATACTAAAAATCAGAAAAACGTTCGTATCACCAAGAACTACTGCCGCTGGAAGATGTGCTAGGCTCTCCCCCAAAACTACGTGGAGGGAGTTAGTGGGATTTCTTGGACTCTGTGTGTGCAACCTTCCCCCCAGGACTGAGGCTGCAGGCGGCAAGAACCCCACCCCTACCCTGAAATATGCAGCTGACTGATAAGGCAGGCTCCACGGAGAATGTTCCAGGCTGTTCCCAGCCTTAATGGGATTAATGCCTTTTGAGAGCTAGAAAGGAAGACTTTGGGAAATGTGCCATTAAAAAACAATCTCCTGGGAGGGGGGTGGGAGGATGGGTTACCCTATTACCAAATTTTACACATGGGTATTGAGGAGGGCACGATGGAGCACTGGGTGTTATGCACAAACAATGAATCATGGAACAGTACATTTAAAACTAATGATGTAATGTATGGGGATTAACATAACAATAAAAAAACAGGAAAAAAACCCCAACAATCTCCAACCACAGGAGCCTATCTATCTATTTCACTGTCTAAAAACCCACAGAGGAACCAACTTCCTAGGACTGCAGTCGACTGTTTATCTCAAAGGAGCCCATCAACTCTGATTTTGCCAATCAGGTCTCTGTCCACGGAGAATAAAGGAGAGGAAATGAAGTGCTAAATATATTCTCTGTATGTTTAAGGACAGCTTCCCATTGAAAGTAACCGAAGAAAAATGTTGTATTTTTGCGAATATTTTTCGAGAAGACTGAAGATGCAGGCTATTTATAAATGCTGCAATGCAGCAGTCAAAATGTTAGCCGCATCATTCAGCAAGTAACATGAATTGATCTCGGGGGATAAAACAGGAATTACAACTATGTCCTCTATTGTAATAAATAAAAAGACCTTGTCAGCATTCTTACAATATTGCCAGATCTCTGGGAAGAAAGGGGGGGTGTCTAAAGATATGAACCTTGGGTAGAAAGTTCTAGTTTAATCCAAAGATATAACATGCCTGAGAATGACTCCTCATATCTGACACAAATTCACACATATTATCAACTGAAAATGGATTTCTACAGAAGAGCCTAGACACTAATTAATAACTGTCTTCTTGCAAATGCCAAGAGACGGCTGTCTGAGCCAGTTCTTGGTATTGAGGGAATTTTTAAATGGCTTGGCCTCACCTACAGAAGCTATCTGCCCCGCTGTGCAAGGGGATTCGTCTCTGGAGGACGGGAGGGACGGGTATTAAGGGATCTGAGTTAGGCAACAGAAAAGACTGCCGATAGAAATCCTTCTCAGACCAAAGGTCAGATGCCTCCAACTCAGCGAACCTGGCACCTGCAGTGAGTAGTTTAGGACACCCTCCCACAGATCTTGGGAGAGGGGAGGAATTCAGCACAATTTCCCTGTGGAACCCCGCAAGAGAATCCATTTGTAGTAAGGATGAAGGAGTCACGGAGACAAAGCGCCGGATCTGCCGCAGAATGTGCTGGATATAAGAGGCATCTGGAAAACTACACAATGAACTCCAATTTCACCAGATACACTCTTTTGCAAGGAAAGGGATTTGGGGGGGCTAAAGGGATGAACAGATCATTTGGCTCTATGGAAAAATTCATACACATCGCCCCAAGCAAAAGGTCAGAAAAACCATCCCTCAGATTTACTTTGCTTGCTTAGTCAAGAGCTCAAAGGGGCAGGACTGACAACGCAGGTTTTTTCCCTGGCTCAGAAAGCCAACCTATTACCAAATTTTACACGTGCAAAGCAGGAGAACTATATCCACACATGTGGAAGGGCTTCTCTGGAGAACAAAGCACTAAAGAACTGTTTAGCACCCATTAACATTTTATACCAGCTGATTCTCAGATCAAGCAAATGAACTCCAAACCAGTTCAGCTGCAGATTTTAGTGGTAGAGCTGATGGTAAGCAGAGAGATAAATAATACATAAATTAAGAGTTTCAACCATGAGGGGCGCCTGGGTGGCTCAGTCAGTTAAGCGGCTGCCTTCGGCTCAGGTCATGATCTCAGGGTCCTAGGATCAAGCCCCACATCGGGCTCCCTGCTCCGCGGGAAGCCTGCTTCTCCCTCTCCCACTCCCCCTGCTTGTGTTCCCTCTCTCGCTGTATCTCTCTCTGTCAAATAAATAAAATATATTTTTTTTATTTTTTAAAGATTTTATTTATTTGAGAGAGAGAGAATGAGAGACAGAGAGCATGAGAAGGAGGAGGGTCAGAGGGAGAAGCAGACTCCCCACCAAGCAGGGAGCCCGATGCGGGACTTGATCCCGGGACTCCAGGATCATGACCTGAGCCGAAGGCAGTCGCCTAACCAACTTAGCCACCCAGGCGCCCCTAAATAAAATATTAAAAAAAAAAGTTTTAACCATGAATAAAAACAACAACTATTTTTCCTTCTGTGGATCTGCCTGTCGGCCTTCAGACTATTAATTCACTTCAACTCATTAGCCCATTTCTGCAGAGGTGAGCAGGGACTTAGCTTTAAGAAAGCAAAAGATCATACTGCATTGCATCAAAATCCAGATATGCAGAGCAACGTTGAGAAAACTTACTTCTGAACGCTTCCCAAATACTATCATGTTGCTACTTACCTCTTAACCTGTAAAATTCAGATGAGAGGTATTTAAGTGCAAAATATTGTTACTGACATTCAAAACAGGAAAAGGTTATATTGTGGCCCATTTTTATAAACCTCGTTTCAACCAATTCACCACTCTGATTTATAAAAGGGCTTGCCTTGGATTTATCACTAGAAATTTGCAAAGTTTATATTTCTCCTTATAGGATATCAAGACATTAATTTTAAGCATTTTTCTTTTTGAAAAAGGTCCAATTTAGCAAACATTCAAAAACTGTACACAAAATAATATAGTGAGCTTTTTTTAGCCAAGAAAATCCAAGCTCCATTTCCTTACAAGGATTGTGGCAGAGAAAATTAGTCGATGGGAACAGGAAACAAACCCAAGTTTACGATATTTGTCAAATTTAAAAACACTACTTTTATGACACATTTTCATATTATTTTTTCCAAACACCTAAGATAATCTGTTCAGTCCCTTGGTTCTTAAGAACCAAGTAACCATCAATAAAAAGATCAGCAAACACTACATGCAAACACCAGTAGGGTGAGAAAAAATTAATATATTCATGCCTGAAAGAGAGGAAGGCAAAAAAACAGGAGGCTTTGGCAATTTTAGAATAAATTTACTAAGACTTTTGTTCATGTAACACCAAAAAAAAAAAAACAATAGAGAAAAACCCCAACCCTAACCAATTGGCTTCACAGAAAAGTCATGCAGGCAGGGTTTTCTCCCCCTTTGGATCATTCAACCTCTGCCACAAATGCGTCTTCACTGCAAGCCAGGCAAAACCGAAAAGGCAACCTGTTTCCTGCATGCTGGTCAAATACCTGGACTCTGCGTTTACGAAACGATGACAACATGATGGAGGAATGTGGAGTCTAAAGAGGGAGGGGGAGAGCAAGATAACAAGCTTCTAAGGGCAAACTGAACAAAATCACTTCAAAATGAAAACAGACCATTAGGAATATCTGAAACACAAATAAAAACCAAATTCCTGCTGTTCTCCCGATGCCTTTCTTGTTCTGTAGAGCTTCTGAATCCCACAGGGATTTAAAATATGGAAAGAGACCCAACGTTCTCTGGTCCCTTAGCAGTTCCTATCTAGATGTGCTGCCTTGGCCAAGTTATACCCCCCTTGGGTCTCAGCTTCCCCACTTTTCAAACAGAGAATACTGAATACGCTTTCTAACACTAAACACGCCCTCCCCAGATCCACAGTCCAATAAATTGAGACTCCCCGGACTGATTCCTAAATCCCTTTCCATTCAGTAACAAAACACCAAGACCTCATGAGAAACAAGAACTCAAGCTATAGAGATCTGACTTGGGCCTCATTTACTGGTACACTTCCTTTACAGAATACTATTTCCTGTTCAAAACTCCTACAAGAGGGGTGCCTGGGTGGCTCAGTCATTAAGCGTCTGCCTTCGGCTCAGGTCATGATCCCAGGGTTCTGGGATTGAGCCCCGCATCAGGCTCCCTGCTCAGCAGGGAGCCTGCTTCTCCCTCTCCCACTCCCCCCTGCTTGTGTTCCCTCTCGCTATGTCTCAATCTGTCAAATAAATAAATAAAACCTTAAAAAAAAAAAAAAAACCCGTACAAGAGGAATATGCAAAAAAGGTGGAAGGGAGGTAACTGGCACAGCTGCTCCGTGCCCCGGGGCCCAGGCCCCAAGTGCTCGGCCGGCTCTGCGCTCCTCCTCAGCATTCCGGGAGTCAGTACTTGCCATCAGGGCGGCGCATTCTTCTACCTACTCTGACCACAGCTGCAGCGGCCCGGACCACATAGCTAGCGGAGTCCTTGCATAGCCCACAGAGGATTGATTACAAGGCCGGCCTCGTGCCCACTATCCTTCGTGCAGGTTCAGCAATGACAGGGCTGTGGACTGCAACTGACACTCGATGCTTAGGATCTGCAGTCGGCCCCTCCCTTTGGGATGAAGGCAGGTAAGGAAAAATAGAGCAAATTCTAACCCAGGGAACCAAAAGAAAGATGTATTTATAAACCGGATCTCACCACCTAAACCTGTTCATCAGATTATTTGACAAGCTCATATTAGAGCCTGTGACATATCAGATTTCTCCAATTGCTAGATCGCTACAAAACCCACTGCCAAGACCAAAAGCATATCTGAGGATGTTGCTCAGCTGATGGGTTACTCTAAGAACTGCTTCACACCTGTCCAGCACAGGGCAAATCCTCCCTTCGAGGTTCATCTCTCTGTGGAAGTCCCTAGATAACAGCTAACACACTTTGAGGGTCCCCTTGAGTAATTATTGGCCCAGTTACTAAAAGAGGCTTATTGTTAATTTCCTGCAGAGGTCCTTACTGCAGCACATTTTTTTTCCCTACAGCACATTTTTAAACTTTGACTTCAATTTGACCTTTGAAAATCGAAGACTTTAGCTGCAACAAAAGGGAAAAGACTAGTTCAGGAGTTGGAACCTTGGCTCAATAGCTTCATACAGCTGAGTGTTCCCACAGCTATTCTTAAGATTTTCTGTTTCCTGACACCCCCACCCTTCCATCTTTGATACATTCTGTTTTACTTAGGTCCAATTGCTATGACTCCGCAATTTCTCCACACATTATTAAAATACTTCAGATGGTCTCTCTTCTATTCTTCCCTGACAGCCATGATGGTTAAATTTTTCTAAAATACCATGATGAAGACGGAACAAAGGGCCTACGTATTTTAGGATCTATTATATAAATGAGATTTGACAAGGTGTTGGGGCAATTCGATCATCTCAACCCAACTTTCTGGGCTATTGAGGCCTTTGAGGCTTTTGATTTAAAACATATGCATATGCAACCCTTAACCTCGACAAACCCCTTATTTAAAATATTCTGTCCCAATGCATCAAAGAGACTCTTAAAGGCAATTTTCTTTAGGAAGCATCTTGTCAAATTCGCAGGGCTAGCTTTCAAACAAAAGGCTGCTCTATCATTCAACACTGCCGTGGCCGCAGAATTTTGGACAAATAATAGGATATCCTCCAATCGAAAGACCGTCTCGGGTGGGGCGGGGGGTAGGGGGAGGGGAATAACTCGTAAGCTATTGAGTTATTGGATTTGAGTCTCATACAAAGAAGCGCCGCATCTACCTGTTATTTACAAGCAAATCACAACTGTGTAGGAAAAAAATGTTTATTACGAGGAAGGAAAAGGAGATGGCCAGTCTCGGGCCTTTCTGCGTCTAGAGAGAAGGCCAAGAATCGCCACACTGGATGAAATTAAGGTCAAAGAGCCCTTTCCTCTATGCTCTCGGCTCTTCCTCCCTCAAGGGCTGGGCCGGCATTGCTGTGGGGACTGGGGAAAAGGAGCTGCAGAAGTCGCTCCCCACCGAGACAAGGGATCGGGGGCGCTGGGGGAGCGCTCTGCAGGAAGGGGTATGGTGACGATCCCGCCAGGGGCCCCCGCCCCACCTGCCGCAGCCGGATGGGGCAGGGCGGGGCCGCAGCCCGGCTTGGGGGTGGGGGAGCGGGACGGACCCGGCGGCCTCGCCTCCCCCCCTCCGCCCAGTCAATGACATTCCAGCGGCGGGCGCCCAGGCTGGGCCGGGCGGCTCCTCCGCAGCCCACGCTCCCCCGGCCGGTTGCGGCCGGCCCGCCGGATCCCCGCCCGTCGGAGGGAGCTGAGAGGCGGCCGGGCTCACCTGTCCGCGCTCTGGCCCCGCCCCGCCCCAGGGGCTGCACGGCTCCCCACCCGGGGGCCGGCTGCCCTCGGGCCCCGCTCCCTCCCCGAGCTCCCCTGCTCCCCCTCTCACCGTCTCCTGCTGGGTGAGGGCGGTGGGTGCGCCGGGCTTGGGGGGGGGGGGGGGTGCTGAGGGACCGACGCGCCTCCGCGGCCTCCCGCCTCGCCGTTGGCTCCGCAGCGGGTAGTGGCGGCGACGCGCCCGGCTGGCCTCTTTTATAGGCGGCCACGCGCGTTCCGGCGGCGGGCGGGCGCGAGCGCGGGGGAAGCGCCGGGGCGCGGCGCGAGGGGCGGGGGCGAGCGCCGGCAGAGCTAAGGGGGCGGAGCTCCCGCCGGCTCGCTTCCCGATCGCGCGACGGAAAGGGCCGAACGGTCCCGGAAGGAGCCGAAGCGCCGCTGCGGGGGAAGAGCCGACTCGGGGGAGCGCGGCGGGAGGATGGGAAAGGAGGGCGCGCGCCAGGGGTGGGGGGAGATGGTGCAATGGAGTCACTGCCTTCGCCCGGGCTGGCCGAGATGCGGCAGCCGCCCCGCCCTTCCCGCACCTCGGATACTCCAATCCTGCCCCTCCCCGCCCTGCAGAGAATCTTCTGCACCCCACCCCGCCCCTCCACCCCTGGGAGCCCTTCCAGGACTGCAGCGAAGGGCGGGGCAGGGGCCGTCGCTGCAGTCTGGCCGGGGATGCTAAGCACCCATGTCTGTAAAACGCCCAGTCCCCAAGGGTGAGATCACCCCCGGGCTTTTCTTCTTCCTGCCCCCTTTCCCTAGGAGATGGCTGCGGCCGGGAACCAAGTCAGCCTACTCTGGTGGGGGCTGGGGCCTAGAAACCGAGGATGATTTGGGCTCCAGGTTTGAGGTGGTGGTAAGAAAAGGCCGTATCTGATCCCCCAAGAATAAAGACTAATTTGGAGTTGAAGTCTGTCGTTTGGGATTTGGAGAGTTAATAATTTTTTATATCCCTATAGCAAAGGCTTTCTGACAGGTCGCCAGTGGAATAGGATGCATTAGTTGTATTTTATAAACAAGACGTTAAAGTTCCAGGCCACAATTAGTTGAACTTTCCTTATGTACCAGGCGCTTTGCTAAGCATTTCATGCGTTACCTTTTTTTAAAAATCTGTGCAATAATTTTACGAGGTATGTATTATTCCCCCATTTTAGAAATGGGCACTCTGACATGGAAGCTAGGTCTCTTGCCTAGGTTAGGCAGCTAGCAAGAAGAAAAGCTAGGAGGGGCGCCTGGGTGGCTCAGTCGTTAAGCGTCTGCCTTTGGCTCGGGTCATGATCCCGGAGTTCTGGGATCGAGCCCGCGTCGGGCTCCCTGCTCAGCGGGAAGCCTGCTTCTCCCTCTCCCACTCCCCCTGCTTGTGTTCCCTCTCTCGCTGTATCTCTCACTGTCAAATAAATAAAATCTTAAAAAAAAAAGAAGAAGAAAAGCTAGGATTAGGAAAAAAAAAAAAAAAAAGAGAGAGAGAGAAGAAGAAAAGCTAGGATTTGGATCCAAGCAGTCAGAACCTTCTCTTAAACAGTATGTTCTGCTGTCTTCCCCTAGGAAAGGGAGGCACTGCAATGGTGGATGCTAGGGTGCTGGGGTGGGGAGGAAGAGGATTTCTGGAGTTTCTGTTACTTACAGTCTTAGCAGTTTAAGAGCCTGGCTCTAAACTCTAGTGGAGCCCAAAGCCCTCTGTTGGGAAGCCCTTTCCCCACCCCCGCTTCTGTGACAGCTGGGCCACAGCCACTGGGAGTAACACCCAGATCATTCCTGTGCAGTCAGGCAGACCAGGAGCTCTGCAGCTCGGAAGGCCTCAGCCTCCTGGTTACCAAGCAGCCCTGGGCACTGTACCAGAACTTGGGCCCAGGCCCAGCCCTGGGCTTCCTGGTCCTCTGCAGTCTGGTCTTCTTCCCCTGTGCCTGGGATCTGCCATCTGGTTTCTAAGCTGCCCTTCTCTAAGGAAATATTCTCCTATTCCCTCAACCCATCGGAGTGCAGAGAAAAGAAAAAGAATGGCCACACCCCAGAAGCAGCTTTGTAGAATCTGGAGGAAAAACGTAGGAGCTAAGAGGCATTTCCTGCAATCTTCTATAAAGAGAAAACAGGACTGGGTAACTCCTCCCTGGGGTGTGCGTTTCTGGAACAGTTGATGGCGTCGACAGCCTCTTCTGCACCGGGGAGCAACAAAATGTTTAATCATATAATCAGCTCTGGGTACAAAATGGCTTACACAGTCATAGCTCTCCAAGATTTCTAAGACCTTCTGCTCCAGCAAGGAATCGGTCTCAAGGGCCTGGGTACGGGCTGTAAAAAGATCTTTCTTGTAAGTCACTACAGCCTCAAGGTGAAATGGGGATTTTGTTGCTTTTACCAGATGCAAAACAGATTTGAGAGCTGTGGTACTGGTACAGAAACTAAAATCTTACTCTTTGATCCTTTGTCTGATCTGAGACAAGGCCAAAACCCATTATCTCTGGCCCTACACCTCCCACTCACTCACCCACCCCATTCTGCACTTGGCACTGGAAATGAGATGTTGAAAAAGCCCTTCTTCATGTGTTCTGTTGTGTGCCTACCTCACCTCCCACCAATTTCACTGTATGCCTAAGGCTCTGCTAGGTGTAGGGAGAGATGACAGAGCAGATAATGGCTCTCTTTGTTTTGGAGAGAAACTCAGTCAGGAGAGAAAAAAAAAAACAGCACAGGTCAGTATAGCAATCAACTCCCAGTTCCCAGTGTCCTCCTGAACAGCGTGGGGGGGACACAACTGAATTCCAGCTTTTTCTATTCCCCCCCAGTTCTCTGAAGGTTTGATATGCACCCTAAACTTAGGCATCCAAATAGTCCCACTACCTTTTCAAGTTCAAGAGGACAACTGATTGGAAATACACAAAACGTAAGGATGTTTTCATCTGTTCCGGCCATGGAAAATTACTCTCCAGCTCTCCCTGGAGAAACTCCCTCTCCCTCCCCCTCCACGTGCACAGCAGTTAACAAGCACCAAGCACTTCCACTTTTTCCCTCCCCATAAAGGAGTTGAGAAGTTACCCTGGCAAGTGGACTGTACTTCTTCCCAGATGACATTTTGCAGTGTCAGAGCTGGCAAGGACACAGTGACTGGATGACCCCGGAGGATGTTATGCTAAGTGAAATAAACCAGGCACAAAAGCACAAAGACTGCACCATTCTACTTATTTGAAGTCCCCGGAAGAGTCAAGTTTATAGAGACAAAGTAGAGCAGAGCTGGCCAGGGGCTGGGCTAAGAGGAGGATGGGCAGTGAGTGTTTAACGGGGACAGGGTTTCAGTTTTGCAAGAGGAAAAAGTTCTGGGCACGGATGGTGATGGCTGTACAGCAATGGGAATGCACTTAATGCCACAGGACCATATACTTACAAATGGCTGAAATGGTAACTTTTCAGTGATGTATATATTTTACCACAGTTAATAAACAAAGCAGGGGCGCCTGGCTGGCTCAGTCGGTGGAGCACCTGTTCAGGTCGTGAGTTTGAGCCCCATGTTAGGTGTAAAGATTGCTTTTAAAAATTAAATAAACAAACATTTCCTCCCTTAAAAAAAAAAAAAAAAGCTGGGGCCGCTGGGTTGCTCAGTCGTTGGGCGTCTGCCTTTGGCTCAGGTCATGATCCCAGGGTCCTGGGATGGAGCCCCGCATCGGGTTCTCTGCTCCCCGGGAAGCCTGCTTCTCCCTCTCCCACTCCCCCTGCTTGTGTTCCCTCTCTCGCTGTGTCTCTCTCTGTCAAATAAATAAAATCTTTTAAAAAATGATTAAATATGATTCATAAGTTCAAGAGACCGTATTGGTGATATACTTCACACTGATGGACTTGAAAAGTATTTGAGATATTACTGAGTGACAGCAGGTTACAGAACATGGGTACCGAGTCTATTTACTTAAGAACTATGCTTGTATAAGAGTGTATATAACTGGGGCACCCGGTGGCTCAGTTAGTTAAGCATCTGCCTTCAGCTCAGATCATGATCCCAGGTCCTGCATCGGGCTCCCTGCTCAGCAGGGAGTCTGCTTCTCCCTCTGCCCTGCTCATGCTCTCTCTCTCTCAAATTAATAGGAAAAAAAAAAGGATATTCATTTTTATGACCACAGTACAATGATAAAAGTCAAATTAATCTTTTTTTTTTTTAAGATTTTATTTACTTATTTGAGAGAGAGAGAATGAGAGACAGAAAGCAGGAGAGGGAGGAGGGTCAGAGGGAGAAGCAGACTCCCTGCCGAGCAGGGCGCCCGATGCGGGACTCGATCCTGGGACTCCAAGATCATGACCTGAGCAGAAGGCAGTCGCTTAACCAACTGAGCCACCCAGGCGCCCAAAAGTCAAATTAATCTTGAATAATACTATTATCTTACAGACCTCATTCAAGTTTTACTAATTGTCCCAGTGTCCTTTATAAGACACTGAATTTTTTAAAGAATCTTTTCTGGTATAGGTTCCAATTCAGGGTCATGTACTGCATTTAGTGTAAGCATCCTGAAGAAGCTAAAAGAAAAATGTTTCTTGAATGCATCAGCTGTTTAAATTCGTATTAAAAAAAAAAAATGGAGCCCAGCTATAAACTAGAGAGTAAGTTTTTTCTTTTAAGTAGGCTCCACACGGAATGTGGTGTTACTACAAATTCACCACTGCTTTCACCTGCTTTCTGCAGGTCCACAGAAAATCTAGTGTCAGGAACTCATTCAGTGGGACAGAGAAAGGGGAAATGAGAGGCCAGGCCTGGAAAGGACTCTGTCTGAGGCTCTGTGGCTCCCCTGGCTGCCCTGGCACTGAGATGGAAGACAGCCAAACCTAGTTAGGTCACTGCTTTCATCACGGGAAGCTTGAGGAGTAGGGGAAGGAACTCTCCAGAACCATTCTTCTATCTGAGGGATGTGCAGGGTTTCTCTCCTGTTGGAATTTTTAACTCATCCTCAGGTTTGCTTTAAAATGATATAGGACAATGACAGAATAAATATATGGGCACTCAGCCTGAGAAATGAGGTCAAGCTTGAAAGGAAGCAAGCAGGCAAGTGAGTGCTTGAATTTAAAAACTGGATGCCAGCCTTAGTATTCCACTTTAAGGAATCTGATGCTGCCATCAGAGGTGTATCTATTGGCCAGCAATCATTCTCAAGACGACCCTGTCAGCGAGTATCAAAAACCTGGCTTCCCCAATGCTCTCCTTTCTTGGTTTACCATCAAGAGCCTATTAGGAATTCTAAGCATCGAGTGATGTGTGCAAGACTGTTAAACATGTCTAGAGAAAGAACATTCAAATATCAGGAGAGGTGTTTTCTATGGAGTGGTAGAGACAGATTCAAAGTGGAATGGACTTCAGAGATCATTTTGTTCAGTCATTTTTCACATTTCATTTTTGGAGGAACATTCCCATATATAATCTTACATAGAACCACAATCTATATATACAGCACATATAGCAAAATCCCTGTGGCAGAGAGGATCCCAGGGTTCCCTTAGGGCCCCATGTACAGCTGGGCAAAATATAAGCTACAAACTGTAGTAGGGCCCCGTGCACCTCAGGTGATCACAGATTATAGGGCTGGGCCCCATCCACTCAACATTCTGAAGTCAGGGCTTCCCAATCTCTTCCTGGTCATAATGCATAGAAAACAATGGCAAACAGCAACTGGCCTTGAGGGCCACAGCCACTGCAGGTCCTGCAGGCTAATGGGTCTGTGCCCCTGACATAACTGCTGGGAGGCTCTGCCCTAAGGCACTGCCATGGAGTCCTGAAAACTACTATGCTCCCGACTCATCCAATTCTTGTGTTTTTGCAGGGCTCAGAGGAGGTGAATGACCCACCCAAGGACATAAAACCTAAAAGTGAATTGCACCAAGTCTCCTGACACCTTCCCCAGAGTTCATTCTGTTGCATCCACATGAAAAGACTTCAGTACTTTTCCATTCCTGCTAGATAAAACCAGGTCAGTTATTGGTACATAATTCCGAAAAGGAATGACCAAAAAACAACAATTTTCCCTAGGTGAAGGTCAAGAAGACAAAATAGGGAGAAACACACACCATTCTAGAGCTAGGCCAGTGACATACACAGCTCAAGGTATAGGAAATGGTCACATCAACCATCTAGATACTAGCAATGGGTTTTTAAAAATCAAGCTTTATTCCTTGTTTTTTGGCACCAGAGTCAACAATTCATAGAAGGTATCACTTCAAGCCGCTCAAGAGTAGCAGGGGATACCCCGCCCCCCAAAACACATCCCCTCAGACGACACATAGTACAGAGGAGACCCACGGCTGCCTGTAGTACAAAAGACGAGGAGTCTTCCCTAAAACAAACCTCAATTCTTACCTGAACAGCCAAGCTCTGAATTTCTGTAGTAGCTTTAGTCAGGCGAATCTATTATCACTCTTTACTCAGGACATGTCAACAATTCTAAAGTAGTTCCCAATTCTTCCCAAACACCTTTATTTTATTTAACCCCTGAGTCATTGCTTGTAGATGCTCGGCTCATGCATAATGTTGCAAGGCCATCTCAGCCCATCTTCAACCAAATTCAAAAACAACCCCCCCTCCCCCACCATCCCTGGTTCATGCATCCCTAGTCTTCCAGGGGCCAAATTCCAAATTAAAAGGACCAACAGTGCACCCCGTTCAACATAACATGTATTAACAGTCCTAGTCCCAGATGCTAAACTATCTCTGATACAATTTGGGACTTAATCTATGCCTATATCAGGCATTTCCTCTGAATTTATGACTTCACAAGCCGAGAAAGGCAAAACAACGATAACCCAGACTTGCATGTAAGGATTTGGGCCTGTACCCTGAACAAGAACAGCATGACTTGGTGGGGGTCGGAGGGCAGTGGGAGAGGATGGAGTTGGGCAAGTGGTGGGCTCATTTCAGCTCAGAGTTAAATGGTTAAGGTACTACGTACTTTCTGAAAGACACTAGACACAAGGGAAATGAATGATGAGACCAAGTACTAAACCACTCTTCTCACCATACTTCAGAAATGAGAAAAGCCAATGCCATTTACTCTGCCATGTGGACCCCTTAAGGAGCCTCCAGCCTTTGAAGAGACCCGCTAGGTTCTGGGACCCCTGAAAAGTCTCCTCTCCTAGTCGCAAGGTACAAATATATTGGTGGATTTCTAAATCTGACATGACTTCTCCCAAATACAGCTGTTTTCAGTTGCTTTATTATTGTCCCTTTGCAACAAAACGGTGACAGTGGGTGACGGAGGGCCATCAGGAACGCCAGAAGGAGGAAGTCAGAAAGCCCTTGGGGACAGGAATCTCCTTGCGCTGCAAACATTTCTGGTCAGGGAAAGATGGAGAAAACAGAATGATTTTCTGGTAACGCTCCTTCTGACATCTAACATTTGGAAGAAGCTTTGAGGGACAGCAAGCTCAAGTCCTCCGAACAGCGGTCAACAGCGGGCAGAGTGAGACCAATGGCGGCAAGGAGACTTCTCCTTCTGTGTGAACTGCAGCAGAGGACCAAGGCCAGGCTGCTGGTTATGCTGCCCCCACCCTGCCTCCCACAGCCCCGCCTCATCCTTCTCAACTGCCTTCTGCCCACTCGGGCTACTGGAAAGTGGAAGTCAGGGGTCTTGTCCTGGCAGACCTGCCACAGACTTCTAGGCTGTTGGTCAGACTAGCCTCTGGTTTCCAGCACTGAGAAACGGGAGGAGTCTGGCTGAAAGTGTAGTTTGTTCTCATGGAGAAGAGGGACCAGATTTCCCAGTTCCCCTGACCTGAGACTGAGGAAAGAACCTCAGCCAGCAAGCAAGAAATTTATTAGTGACACCAGACTCATTAAGTATATTTTATTCATCCCTAAGACAGTTTCCCCTCAGGCAGCATGGACGATGGCGCATAAGAAGAAATGCCATCCCTTAAGGTGAAGGGGGAATCAAGGACAAAAAAATAAGGTTCAAAAAAAATCAAGAGGGGTGGCGACTAGCTGGTTCAGTCGCAAGAGCAGGTGACTCTTGATCTTGGGGTTGTTTGAGCCCCATGTGGGGTGTAGAAATGACTTAAATAAAATAAAATAAAAAAATCAAGAGGAAGACTGCAATCCAAGAGCCTAGAGGTCCATGACTTGCGAGACACGGGTACCCTCAAGGTCAACAACAGCTCAGAACGTGTTGGTCTAAGGACATCTTACCTCTAAGAACTGCTTGAGGCGTATGAAGGAACCCATCTGTCCTGAGCTTGTGATGGCTTCAATCCTGCAGGGAGAAGAAGACACACGGATCACAGCTATGATTCCCACCTTCCTCTTGGAGAGGAGTTTGGGACATTGCTGATCTAGAGGAAAGGGTAGATCGAATGACTCAGATGTCTTCTGGACTAAGGATGCTGTCATTCTTCCAAACGGTCTCAGGCTTCTTTTCAAACCAGGGGATAAAGGAGAAGAGAGGACATTCCTTTCCAAGGTCTTTGCGATCAGGCGGGATGGGTGCTGCCAAGGCCTCTCGCTCAGCTGAAATGCCAGGGTGTTGAGGAATGAGAAGGGCACCTAAAGGCGAACGCCATGAGAGTCAAGCAAACAGTTGGAGAAACTGACTTATTAAGGGAGTTTGATTCTCTGGGTTAATTCATGCCTGCGTGTAATCACCATCCCAGATTACCTGGGGGAGTTTGGAAAACAGAGTTAAAGAAATGTCAGATATCTGAATCCAGGATCTTCTTAATTCATTTTTTCATTTAGCCAACAATATTTAAGAGACTCTCATTACAGTTCAAAAGCATTTATTCGAATATCAGAGAGGAGAAGGATAAGAGAAGATGTCACACTTAATACAGGTGCTTTTAACCAAGTCAAACCCAGCATGTCACAGCACGCAAGGGCCTCTGTTGCCATGTGTTTCACCCACTGAGTCCCGTGTAGTCTACTCAATGCGCCACATACCTGGGGAAGTAGTCTTCTTTGATGAGAAGGATCATCTTCCAGAACTGTACCTGGTACTGCTTCATGAGGGCATTTCCACACACCTAGGGAAAGACAGACACCGTCAGAGCAGAGAATGCAAAGTCACGCTCATACAAGAGATCCGTAAAGAACACCAGCCCTCTGCCTTTCACTCCTACCAAGAATTTCAGCCACAGTGCCACTTAGCTAGCTCTGCAAGGGAATAAATGGAAAAATCCAACCTTCTTTGGAAGCATTTCTCTATATATGCTAATACCTCCATTAAACCAGACCGCCAAGAGGCCAGGTATTTTAGCAAACTAGAAAATGTGAATTAAACTTATTTATTCTTTGATTCTACTGAATGGAAACCTTTTTGAAGGCATGGCATTCTTCCTAACTGTAATAAGCAGAGCATACAGAACATCACCGTGTTCTCAAATTTAGTCATGATCTCTGCCCATGTCGTGTGACTTCAGGAACTCTAAGGTGAATGGAAGCATTTGGCATTCTAGGCTCAACAGCCCAGATCTGTTATGGTGTGTGCCCCCAAGCCTTTAACCTTTAAGAAATGTCTCCTTTCCACAGAAACCCTTACCCTCATCCTATAGTGGTGGCCCCTCATAGGCAGACAGGACTGTAAAGAACCTTCCGGACAATGGAGATACCTGACCCAAGCTAGCTGATCATATTCGTTCTCCCTAGGAATGAGGGATCACAAAGATGGGATAGCAGTTCCACTACCCTGGGGGACCACACTGAGGCGAAGGGCTAGAGCCCAGGATGGCCCATCTTCTCCCCTGGGCACAGAGAACTAGAGAAAGCTGGCTTATAAGGAAGCAGCCTGCAAGAAGAGCACAGGAAGGACCATGTGGCCCCAGAAAGACTCCTTGTATCTGGTAACATTCTAGTTCTTGGTTCGAGGCCCACATGAGAGTCAACTATACATTCTACCCTTGGTTCTGGGAGTCAATGCTCTATCCCTAAAACAAATGTCCCTTTCTGCTTGTGCTGGGATGTACAGTTTTTTTCTTCTTTACAATAAGACGACAAGCACACAGAGAAAGAAAGCACAGTGGGAAGAAAAGCCAAAAGCTAGGTTTGTCTTTAGCACTCGGGAAAAATGTTTGACACGGGATCTTAATGCTGTTCTCACCATCAGCCTCTGTTTCTATATTGCTTCCTGATCCAGGTCACGCAGTGGCCGAAGGCTGCTTCAGAAACCACTGTCTCTCTCTCATGTGGTAACTGCATTACGTACCTCCAAGAAGTCAAAGAGGAGGGTGGCTGTCACATCTGACAGGGGCTCCATATTTAAGATTTGTGCCAACCAGCGCCAGCCGTGATTTAAGCCATGAGGATGAATCTGGGAGGGAAGACACTTGGTCACGATTTGATCTCACTGTATCCAGAGATCTAAACTCCCAAGGTTATCCTCCAGCCATTACTAAGTGACATGAACCCCCCGGATCATCAAAATCAAGCACATGCCGCAGGGCAGAACAACACAAGATGAACAAATTATTTTCAAATGTCCCAGCACGCTGGAACCCACACATTTTTTTACACATCTGGCAGCTTTGGTTTCAGGGATTTCAACAGATACCAGTATAGACATTTTATTTATTATTTTTGGTACCTTTAGCACAGAACCTGGGACACAGCAGGTACACGATAAAAATTTGGATTCGATCCATTATGATCCCTTCTCATTAGGTTCCCGAGTACATTAACTTCTCCATATCTCTAATCTGTGTTCTTTGAGAAAAGCACTGGGCTAGTAGGTCAAAGCCCTGCACCCCAGCTGTGGCTTTGTCACTGACAGTGTGTGTCACCATAGCTCGCTGAGACTCCATCTGCTCATTTGTGACATGAGGCACCAACCAGGTCTAAAATGACAGAATCGGGGCGCCTGGCTGGCTGAGTCAATAGAGTATGCGATTCTTGATCTCAGGGTCATGAGATCGAGCCCCACGCTGGGCTAAGAACTTACTTAAATAACACCACCACCACCACCACCTGATACTCTATCATTTAAATCACGCCTCTTCTAATAGAATCTTCTAACCTTAATGACTGGTTTACAACAGATTGTCGTCTGGTAGACCCTCTTACAAACCCAGTTCTTTAAAGGCTCAACTAAATCAAATAGCTCTGCTGGACCAAGTTTCCCAATACTCAACATCAACTTCTCTAAAGCACACTTAGGGAGTAGCGATACACACTAAGTTCTCATATAATGAGACTGCCCCGGCGGCAAGAAGGGCAATAGTCCCCGGGGACAAAATACACAAATACGGTCTGACCTCTCACTATCGATAGCAGGCCTTTTCTACTACCTCTTGTCGGCTTCCGTATGGCCACCGGAGCTGGATGATGGCAGCGTAGAGTCGGATCATCCCAGACATGCGTTTTAGAAAGTTGTCCTGCTGTTCCACTTTGGAGTCCTTCACTTGGTAGCCAAGCATCCTGTGTGGAAAGAAAAAATTCAGTGTGACAAGGCCAAAGTGAGGATGACAAATCACAACTTTTTATGGATAAAAGAAACAATCTAGTATTATTACATTTAGCATTATTATTAGTATTATTACTAGCATTAGTATTAGTTTTTTAAAGTAGGCTCCATGCCCAATGTGGAGCCTGAACTCACCTCATGATTGAGAGCTGCATAATCTACAACTGAGCCAACCACACGCCTCTATTTTTTCTTTTTTAAGGTAAACTCTAGGCCCAACATAGGGTTCAAACTCATGACCCCAAGATCAAGAGTCGCATGCTCTACAGACTGAGCCAGCCAGGTGCCCGTTTTTAGCATTATTCTTACTACATATCATTATTGTTACTACATATCAATATCTCTGCAGAATACTTTGTTTACAAAGCAAGCATATTGACAATCACATCTGTGCATCACATAAGCCCCGCAAGGTAAACTCACAGGATTTTTTTTTTTTTTTAAAGATTCCATCTATTTATTTGACAGAGACAGAGCACAAGTAGGCAGAGTGGGCAGGCAGAGGGAGAGGGAGAAGCAGACTCCCCGCCGAGCAGGGAGCCCGATGCAGGACTCGATCCCAGGACCCCGGGACCACGACCTGAGCCAAAGGCAGACACTTAACTGACTGAACCACCCAGGCGTCCCAGGATTTTTTTTTAAACATTTTATTTTTAAGCAATCTCTGCACCAACATGGGGCTCAAGCGCATAACCCCAAGATCAAGAGTTGCACGCTCTACCGACAGAGCCAGCCAGGCACCCCAAAATCACAGGACTGATGGATATCATTACCCCCATTTGCAAACAAGGAAAATGATGCTCAAAGAGCTTAAGTGACTGGGGCGCCTGGGTGGCTCAGTCGGTTAAGCATCTGCCTTCGGCTCAGGTCATGATTCTGGGGTCCTGGGATCGAGCCCCATGTCGGGCTCCCTGCTCAGCCAGGAGCCTGCTTCTCTCTCTCCCTCTGCCTGCCCCAACCCCGCTTGTGCTCTCTCTCTCACTGTCAAATAAATAAATAAAATCTTAAAAAAAAAAAAAAGCTTAAGTGACTGACCCACTTTGCAAATCATTAAATGATAAAGCTGGGCACAATTCTAAAACCCCTGGATTCTAGATCCAGTATTCTTTTCCCTAAACTATATTAATTATTGCACTTGATTCCACAAATCCCAAAGAAGCCAGTCTGTATGAAAGACATTGGATTATCTGATAGAACATTCCAGGTACATATGAGGAGCTTTGAAAGGAGGGAGAATGAACCCCAGTTCTTTTTTTTCTCTTAAGATTATTTATATTTTAGAGAGAGAGAGAAACAGAGAAAGTGCACACACGATCAAGGGGAGGGGCAGAGGGAGAGAGAGAGAGCGAGCATCTCAAGCAGACTCGGTGCTCAGTGCAGAGCCCAACATGGGGCTCGATCCCACAACCTTGAGATCATGACCTGAGCTGCTGAAATCAAGAGTCAGATGCTTAGCCAACTGTGCCACCCAGACACCTCCAAACCCCAGTTATATTTGTATTTCATTCAGCCCCTGAGGAGAGTGAGGAGAAAAACAACCTCACCTCTGATAGTCTTCCAACGCCATTCCCTCCTTGAAAGCCGGGTAGAAGGGAACAGAGTAGGGACACTTCCTGTGGAGGTGAGCAAGAATGAGGTCGCCCACTCTGGGGTGGAGCTCCCAGATTCCAGATGCCACAACCGCAATGGGGAATGCTGCTTCATGGTGAGAGGCCACCTCCTCCTCTCCTTGTTTCTGGAAGAGCAGAGACAGGACCACATTAGTTACTATGAAGAGAAGCTTAAAGGCTGCGCCCCAGCCTCCCCCCATACCTCTGGCAACAAGGATTCTCACCACAAATTTCTCTGCCAGCTTGTACTGGACAAAGTCCAGGCCCTGTGGGTTCAGGGTGACGGACACAGAGCGCCCGCCACACTGAACGGGTTTTCCAGAGAGCAGGCTGTGGATCTTGTCGAAGATCTCCTTCAGCTTTGAGCCTGGGTATGGCGGAGATAAAGTTGGTTAAAAGACTCAACTGCAGACCACTCTGCTCCTCATCACTGCAATAAGAAGGCCTCTACAAAAAATCCAGCCATGCAGCCCTGCACAAGGTCAGAAGCTAAAGCAAAATACTGTTGCAGAAAAATATATGACACGCAAATAAAATATGTGTTGTCTGAGGTGCAGAAGTACATGAAACGTGGTACTATTTCAAAGGAATTCCTTGTTTGGGAAGAAACACATTCTGAAACTGACACACAGAGCGGGAAATGGTACGGAAACAGGTGTGGGATGGCTACAGATCCCATGTGGCCGACATCCTGAGAGGAGTCATTTGCATCTCTGGGAAAACCCTTCTAAAGGATCTTCCCAGCTCTCAATGACTCCCCCTTCTCTGGGACCTGCCTCCTTCCATCCTCAGATATGCCAAGGTGGGCTCACGATGGCTTTATTTGTATTCCGGATCCTGTGTACCCCAGCTCCGAGCTGGCTACAGTTTGATGAGGAGTGACTAGCTGAGCCAATCAGCCAACTGAATGAGTCACCTCCTGGAAGTGGCTGGCCCTGCAATACACGTGTTCATGAACACCAGGGCCTTGCACCTGCTGAGTGGTCCAAAGAACAGTGGTCTACCTAATATCAGAGATGTGCAGAGGGAAGATGAGAGAAAAGGTTCCTAGGGTTTCTAGCTCCTGAGACCTAGCCCCATTTCTGCCAGTAGGTTCTGAGAAACACCGCTGTAGCTTTAGAATAAATGCCCTTTTTTTTGGCCTCAGCAGATCTAAACTGGTCTCCATTACTTAAACCTTACCGAGATACCAAAATAGTAGCTCCCACTCCTACTAAGTCATACTTCAGTACTACTTTACTGATGGTTTCAAAGGACCAAATTTCCTATCAGCCCCTTTCTCTGTGCTGCTCCAGTTAGGAAAGTCAGCTCCCAACCCTCTGCCTGGCATGGCCTCCCACATCCCATATGCCACACCAGCACCAGAGAGATTTAAATTCTGCTCCAAATCTAACCACTCATGGATGTCTGCCTTTCAAGAGGCAGGAATTAGACCATCCCTTTCTCCGTACTCAGCACGTACTGAGCACTGACTCTAGAGCATGTCTGCATCTGGCTCTTCAAAGACTTAACCATGATGGTGCAGACAAAGGAAACATAGGAAATATGCAGTAAAGTGAAGAACAGCAAAACTCGAGCCTGATCAGAAGTGAAGAATGAAACAGGACTGGGGAGACTGAGTAGAGCAGTGATGGGGTGGCATGGCTGTCAGGTCAACCTCACCCCCATTGCTGTTGGGAACAAAGGAAATGGCACTTTAAAGTCCAGAAGGTGATTCAGGCTTATTTATTTATACCTTGCCCTGAACCACAGAGAACTTCAGGCAGCAGGGTGATATGTAAATTCTGTCAGAGCATCTCTCATGGTCAAGAACTGCAACTTGTCTACACTTTCTAGGCAACAAGTGAGTCAGGGGAACCGGGACCCAGGCTAAGTCAGAGCAGATTTTCAGCTGTTCACACTCGCCAGCCACCGGGCAGCACGGCTTGTAACCTGGAAGCTTCCATATTACAGCTCTATAAAAACGAACCGTTGTTTCTGAATGAGAGTAAGACATAACTTATACATGCCTGATCCAATGTCACCTGTTTGAACAGACTCTGTCTACAGGAACCTTACAGAGGTGTAGATCTGGAGTCTTAAAAAAAAATAACAAAATAGGAACGCCTGGGTGGCTCAGTCGGTTAAGCGGCTGCCTTCAGCTCAGGTCATGATCCCAGGGTCCTGGGATCGAGCCCCACATCGGGCTCCCTGCTCAGCGGAGAGCCTGCTTCTCCATCTCCCTCTGCCTGCTGCTCTGCCTACTTGTGCTCTCTCTCTCTGTGTCAAATAAATAAATAAAATCTTTAAAAAAAAAATAAAATAAAATAACAAAATGAAGCAAAGGGCCACAGTCTTAACTCCTCTGACCAACCTGCAATGGTGGAGATTTGGCTCACTGGGATGGTGGCAGCCTTCTGGAGGTCCATCTTTATCTTTTTGGCCTGCCAGGAGAGAACAGTGAGAGAGCAAGCAGTGTTTGGAAGGGCTGAGTAGATGCCAGTAGGATTGGGGAATGTGACATACTAGCGACATTCTTTTGGGACAGGAGGCTGTTCACAGCACTACCAGGCCCAGAGGGTTCCCAACCTACAGCCCTCCCTACCTGACTGTCTTTGCTGTTGGTCAATTCCTCAAAGGCCAACACGCACTGACTAGAAGCGTCCTGTAGCTGTTGGTACCACTGCATTGTACTATCCTGTACCTTCACCTGGAGGTCTGAGAAAGAAGAGCGAGGCTTTCGTAATAGCTAGCATTTACTCAACGCTTTTTTAAAAAATATGTATTTATTTAAGTAATCTCTTCCTCTAACGTAAGGCTCAAACCCACAACCCAAAGATCAAGAACCTCATACTCTTCCGACTGAGCCAGCCCGGTGCCCCTTCACTGAACACTTAAAGTAAGCCAGGCACTGTTCTAATCAGCTGATATAGATATTAACTGCTTTCATTGTCACAACAACCCTATGAAGTAGATACATTATCTTCATTTTCTAGATAAGGAAATAGGCGTAGAAAGGTTAATTTGCCAAAGTCACATAGTCAGGGAGTAGAAAAACTACATTCCCACAGATCTGGCTCCAAAGCCAGCATTAGTCTCAACCATTATGATATACTGATCCTCTTATGTATTAAGTGAGCATCTATTGTGAACATATTTATTTTACCCTTGATCTTAGCCAAAAGGCCGAAAAGCGATCGTGCGTTATTTTAAAAACTCAGAGCAGCTGGGGCACCTGGGTGGTTTAGTCAGTTAAGTGTCTCCCTTTGGGCAGTCCTGGGACTGAGTCCCGCATCAGGCTCCCTGCTCAGCAGGGAACCTGCTTCTCCTTCTCCCTCTGCTTACACTCTCTCAAATAAAATCTTAAAAAAAAAAAAAAAAAACCCAAAAAAACCGGGGCGCCTGGGTGGCTTAGTCATTGGGCGTCTGCCTTTGGCTCTGGTCATGATCCTGGGTCCTGGGATCAAGCCCTGTGTTGGGCTCCCTGCTCAGTGGGGGGCCTGCTTCTCCCTCCCCCTCTGCTGCTCTCCCTGCTTATGCTCTGTGTCTCTCTCTGTCAAATAAATAAAATCTTTAAAAAAACAAAAACAAAAAACTGCATTTAAAAAAACAAACACCAAAAAAACAAAAACCCCAAAACCCAAAACCTCAGAGAAGCAAAACTTGGGATAATACATCTACTAGAATGACACAGAATTTCAAGTCCTCATGGCTAGTGTCTGGCTCCACATCAACCAAACTGAATGTAAATTCAGTAAAAATTCAGTACTGAATTTTACATAATCTAAAAGTTCTGGTATATCGTCCTGAAACTTAACACCGTTATTTAAACGCATTCTTGTTTCCTTTCACATTCTGGGTTAAAGGACTGTATCCACGCCAACACCCACCTTCATTCTGTTTCCCTCCTAGGCCCTGGCTGGGAGCTGGGGTCTCTCTGGGGACCTCCGGCCCCTGCTGCATCTTTGACTCCTGACGCTTTTCTTGGGCCGCCTCTTCATCCTGCCTCCTCTTGTCTTCACAGGCCTTGGTGATCTCCTGCTGCAAGCTTGTAAGGAGGTCCCGCATTTCCTGCAGGGCTCTCTCTGCCACAGCCTGGTCCTCTGCTGTGGGAAAGCCGTTCTGTCAGGGGGACAGAGGCAGAGCTTAGTGTCTGTTCCCTAGGCACCTGTGAAGCCAAATCACAACTTACACACAAGTCAACAATTTCTAAATTGGAACAGTTACACCAATGAAGTGCCCACGTTCAACATGTTGATCCCTACTGCTTCCTGTTCTCTTAAAGGTAATACCGGATTTACCATCACATCCACAGGCAGACCTGAGTACGGATGCTTCCATGCTCTCACCAACACTGGTTGTGATAATTTTTTGAAAGTTTGTGACAATAGTCTAGATAAAATGATATTGTGTTTTAATATGCCTTAATTTTAGGGGGCGCCTGGGTGGCTCAGCTGGTTGAGCATCTGCCTCTAGCTCAGTTTGCGATCTCAGGATCCTGGGATTGAGTCCCATGTCTGGCTCTCTGCTCGGTGGGCAGCCTGCTTCTCCCTCTCCCTCTGCTGCTCCCTCTGCTTGTGCTCTCTGTCATATGAATAGATAAAATCTTAACAAAACAAAACAAAAAAACTTAGTTTCAAATTTACCAATTGTATTTCTCCTTTTACAGCTGCCTGTCTGGTCCTTTCCTCATTTTCTGTTAGTGGAATGGAGGTAGAGAGTGATTTATTTATCCTTTTTCCCATAGATATAAGAACTCTCTCTGTAGCAAGGACAATAAATTTTGGCCTGCTTTAGATGTTAAAAATATGTTTCCTAAGTTATAATGCGTCTTTCAGTTTTGTGTACTCATATCTATTGATCCTTCCCATTGTTATGCCTCCACACCTTAACATAACTGAAATATTCACCTAGATTTTTTTCACTGAACATGATTTATTTTTGTCTCTTTGACAAAGATTATAGAGTTAATCAGATGAAAGAATGGTACAAATTTAATCTTTACCTTTTTAAAAAAATTTTATTTGACAGAGATTTATTTATTTCTGTCAAATAAACAAAATTTTTAAAAAATCAAAACTTTTCATCAAAACTTCATTGGTGCACCTCTCCTAAAAGCCTTCACTTCATTGGTGCAACTGTCCCCCTGGGCCTCCCTCTGCTGCTCCCCCTGCTTTAAAACAAGCAGGGGGAGCAGCAGAGGGAGAGGGAGAAGCAGGCTGCCTACCAAGCAGAGAGCCAGACATGGGACATGAGGGGAGCAGGAAAGGGAGTACAAGGCTCCCCACTGAGCAGGGAGCCTGATGCGGGGCTTAATCCCAGGATCCTGGGATCGTGACCTGAGCTCAAAGCAGACACTTAACCAACTGAGACACCCAGGTGCCCCTTAATCTTTACTTTTATGGTTCTAATTCATCTTTTCCCCACTGATCTGAAATGGTACCATTTTTTTAAAAAAAAGATTTTATTTATTTGAGAGAGAGAGAGGGCTCACGAGTAGGGGGAAGGGCAAAGGGAGAGGGAAAAGCAGACTCCCCCCTAAGCAGGGAGCCTGCCGTGGGGCTCGATCCCAGGACTCTGAGGTCATGACCTGAGCTGAAGGTAGACGCTTAACCGACTGAGCCACCCGCCTGCCCAGATCAAGAGTAGCATGCTTTTTCTACTGAGTCAGCAGGTGCCCCATGTATTCACTTTTTTTTCTTAAAGATTTTATTTTTAAGTAATCTTTGCAACCAACACAGGGCTTGCACTCATGACCTGGAGATCAAGAGTCACATGCCCTAGAGACTAAGCCAGCCAGGTAATCCTAATTTTTTTTTTTTTAATTTTTAAAATTATTTATTTATTTGACAGAGACAGAGACAGCAAGAGCAGGAGCACAAGCAGGGGAGTGGGAGAGGGAGAAGCAGGCTTCCCGCCGAACAGGGAGCCCGATGTGGGGCTCGATCCCAGGACCCCGGGATCATGACCTGAGCCAAAGGCAGACGGCCAACGACTGAGCCACCCAGGCGCCCTAAAATTTTAATTAAAATTCAGTTCTGGGGCGCCTGGGTGGCTTAGTCGTTAAGCATCTGCCTTCAACTCAGGTCATGATCCTGGGGTCCTGGGATCGATCCCCACATCGGGCTCCCTGCTTGGCAGGAAGCCTGCTTGTCCCTCTCCCACTCCCCCTGCTTGTGCTCCTGCTCTCACTCTGTCAAATAAATTAAAAAAAAAAAAAAAAAAATTCAGTTCTTCAGTCACAGTAGCCATATTTCAAGTCCTCAAAGGCCATACAGCTAATGGCTACTGTATTGCAGAGCATAAATATGGAACATTTCCATCACCACAGAAAGTTCTGTTGGATGGCACTGTCCTCAAGTTACCAGTTCACAGGAAATACAGGTAATAAAGAAACCTAATATACCACAGGGTTAGGGTTAGCAATTGGATTCTGGAGTTTTCCAGAATGTAGGGAATTTTATAGAACCAATGATCCAGACTCTTTGATAATTAAATGGCAAGGAAAAAGAAATAAGGGATGCAGAGTCTTGAGATTAAAAGACTTAACTAAGAGGGGCACCTGGGTGGCTCAGTCGTTAAGCGTCTGCCTTCAGCTCAGGTCATGATCCCAGGGTCCTGGGATCGAGCCCCGCATCGGGCTCCCTGCTCCGCAGGAAGCCTGCTTCTCCCTCTCTCACTCCCCCTGCCTATGTTCCCCCTCTCACTATCAAATAAATAAATAAAATCTTAAAAAAAAAAAAAAAAAGACTTAATTAAGAGACTTAGACCAAAAGGTTGAAACTTGTGTAGATGTTAATGTTCCAACCAACTGTTAAAAAAATTTTAGGGGAGGGGCGCCTGGGTGGCTCAGTTGATTAAGCGTCTGCCTTCAGCTCAGGTCATGATCCCAGGGTCCTGGGATCGAGCCCCACATTGGGCTCCCTGCTCCGCGGGAAGCCTGCTTCTCCCTCTCCCACTCCCCCTGCTTGTGTTCTTGCTCTCGCTCTCTCTTTCTCAAATAAATAAATGAAATCTTAAAAAAAAAAAAAAAAATTTTTTTTTAGACAGGAGTGTCTGGGTGGCTCAGTTGGTTAAGCGTCTCACTTCGGCTCAGATCTGATCTCAGGGCTCCGTGCTTAGCAGGGAGTCTGCTTGTCCCTCTGCCCCTCCCCCTGCTTGTGCATGTGCTCTCCTCTCTCTTTCAAAAAAATAAATAAATTCTTCAAAAAAAAAAATTTAGGGGCGCCTGGGTGGCTCAGTCGTTAAGCGTCTGCCTCTGGCTCAGGTCATGATCCGAGAGTCCTGGGATCAAGCCCCGCATTAGGCTCCCTGCTCGGCAGGGGGCCTACTTCTCCCTCTCCCACTGCCCCACCAACCCCCGGTGGTGTTCCCTCTCTCACTGTTTCTTTCAAGTAAGTAAATAAAATCTTAAAAAAAAAAAAATTTTAGGGCGCCTGGGTGGCTCAGATGGTTAAGCGTCTGCCTTCGGCTCAGGTCATGATCCCAGGGTCCTGGGATCGAGTCCCGCATCGGGCTCTCTGCTCCTTGGGAGCCTGCTTCTCCCTCTGCCTCTCTCTCTCTCTGTCTCTCATGAATAAATAAATAAAAATCTTAAAAAAAAAAAAAAATTTTTAGACAAGTGGAAAAATTTGAACACTTACTAGATATTTGGTCATATTAAATTATTGTTTTTTTTTCTTAGATGTGATATTAGTATTCTGTTTGTTAACAAAGACTTTTATCTTTTAGAGATACATACAAAGTATTTCCCCAGATGAAGTTACATCTGAGATTCACTGTAAAACCATTCGGGAGAGGGCATGCAGCTGGAAAGAGAGATGAAATAAGACTGCCATGTGTTGATTCTTGCTCAAGCTGGGGAATGGTTGCATAAAGGTTCATTATGCTGTTCTAATTCTGTGTAGGTTTGAAATTTTACAAAAGGAAAGGTAAACAAAAGCTATAAAGCTAATTCAAAGGGAACGATAAACTATAAAAATAAACTTCTGCCTCAAATATGATAAATGCATAAAATTCTTAATATTTAGAACATGTATCGGGCGCCTGGGTGGCTCAGGTGGTTGGGCAACTGCCTTCAGCTCAGGTCATGATCCTGGAGTCCCGGGATCGAGTCCCGCATTGGGCTCCCTGCTCAGCGGGGAGTCTGCTTCTCCCTCTCCTGCTCCCCCCTCTCGTGCTCACTCTCTCTCTCTCAAATAAATAAATAAAATCCAAAAAAAAAAAATATTTAGAACATGTATCAACTGGATTTTTAAAACAAAACTCACGCAGAAATATGAACTAAGGGTAAGAAGGTACAATTCATAAAAATGTCAATTGTGGGGGGCGCCTGGCTGGCTCAGTAGAGTCAATCTTGATCTTGGGGTCGTGAGTTCAAACCCCATGCTGGGCATGGAGCCTACTTCAAGAAAAAAATTAAAAAGTTAAAAAAAAAATGTGAATTGCTACAAGCTTTGGGTAAGAATCAAGAACCTTAAAATTCTTTGACCAAGTAATTGTTTCTAGGAAATTTTCTCAAAGAAATACAAGAAAGGCATATATAAAATGGTATCACTACAGTGTTATGCATGGTAGTAAAAATACAGAAACTTAAATGTTCAACAGTAGGCATGTTTTTTCAAACGATTTTGGTAAGATTATATGTGCAAAGTATCCAATTCTGACAAGTTCATCAAATACTTACTGAATATCTGCTATGTGTCACGGTAATACTTGCAGTTTTTAACACTGCTTTAATTAAAAAATCAAAATATTGTTAATGGTTATAGTAATTATGCTTTCAAAATACGTTAACTGAAAAAAGCAATGCACATTCCCGTAAGGTTTTAACTTTTACCATAGCATTGCAGGTGCTCAATAAAATACTACTGAATGAACGCAACTATTTTGCAATCAGAATAAACAATTATCTGTTTAACATAAGACAGGAAATTCGGTATGTATGAGTCCAATTTGGCGTGGGAATAACTGCCCCCACGCAACTTGTCAGGGAAGAAAGATGAAATGCTAATCGGGATTATCTCTTCAAGGTCCCTCCAAAGACCCTCACCTCAGACGTGGCCCGAATGATCCCCGAGACAAGGCCGCAGAGCTGGTTGCCTCGGGTCCGGAAGGCAGACAGGTCAAGCTTCAGCGCGTCTTTGTGCGGCTCGGAGGCATCCAGCTGTTGGTTGAGGTGCAGCACCTCCTCCTGCAGGGCATAGAGGCTCCGTAGGCGAACCTGGCCTTCTTCCCTCCGCAGCCGTTCCTGCTCCACCTGCTTCACGCGCTGCTGCTCGGCCTCCCGCAGCTTCAGGTTGAGAATCTACACGAAGGGCAGTCCTGTTACCTCTCTCGGAGGCGCCCCTGGGCCTTCTCTTTCCACGTCCCCCAAGCCTTATGTGGGCTCCATATGTTCACAGATGGGCCCACAGCCCAAGGTGAGTCCCATGGAGGTGCAATGTGGGCCAGGTCCTCCATGCCAGTTGGCCAAAACCCGACTTCCGGCAGGTTAGAGCCAGACACACAAAAACCCACATGGATTCTCCCAGGCTCTGACCTTTGCTCTGTGACGATGCTCAGCTTTTAGCTTCTCTTGGTGCCCCAGGGCTTCTCTGGAGCTGTGCAAGAAATGGCAGGGAGGAGCAGTCAGGCATGCTTCCTAAAGATGTCTTACCTCACCTCTCCTAAAAGCCTCCCTTTTCTTTGTGATACACTTGTCATCTTTCTACATTATAAGCTTTTCTGGCTATTTTATTTTGACGTTTAAGGCCTCAGAAGAAGTCCAACTCTTTCCCTTTGGGTTTCATGTTGGGAAAGAGGTGCCGCTGAGCACACTGATGGTCCCACTCACCTCTTCTCCATCACTTCCCGTAAGTCCTGGAATTCTTTATGGTGTTTCAGCTCCTTCCGTTCATCAAAGCGCTTCAGTTGTTCAGATGCCATCTCGGAGAGGGCTCGCACCTTCCTCTCCTGCTCCTCTTGCCACTGCCTCAGGCCCTCCTGGAAAGGATCAGCACCTGCTCTTTGCAGCTCCATTAGCGCCTTGCTCACTTACCCATAGGGAATACCCTCCCGTCGGTCCTTAGCTCCAGAGATACTCAAGGGCACGGAACCAACTGTTTACTTCTCAGAAACTACACTCGAGTTGCATCTCCCCTTTGGGTGGATGTTTAAACTCAGCTGTTTTGGAAAGCTCTTCCCATTTGCCCCATTCGGTTCATGTCACTCCAATATCAGCTGAGAATGAACAGGTATTTACTAACATAGTGTCAAACAGTCCTGTGCTTTTAAGCCTCCATCCTGTGCATTCTGATGAGGGTTTCAGAGTAACCAACAGAAATTCTCACTCGAATTCCATAAACATGCTATGCCCATTCCTATCTCACTCCTTTCCTTACCTTATCATCTCTGCCTCCATCTCCCTGCCCCCACTTCCACTTAGGAAAGTCCCCTTCCTATATTTCTAAGGGTATCAGGTATTCCATTTATTATTCATGGGAGTACTCTCATATGGTTTTTAAGGGTGATGTGACATTTTAACTACCAAAATGTAAAGTGTATATATCCTTTGACACTAGTTTAATTTTAGGAATTTATCCTGAGGAAATATTTGCAAGCGTGTGCAAAGATATATGTACAAAGATGCTTACAGCAGCCCTGCTGATGATGGCAATAAATTTAAAACAATTTAAATTAACTAGGGATTGACTAGACATATTACAGTGGGTCAGACTAGAGAATACCTTGCAGCCTTAAGAAGGATGAGCCGCTGTATATACTAGCACGAAGATATAGCAAAATATATTGTGAAGACACTATGTTCTATTTTAAAGCTTCCAGTGCAAGAAGGCAAAGTGACCACAAGCATATATAACCTCTCCTCTGAGCCTCTGTGTAAAGAGAGTTGGGAAAGAAAAAAAGACTCAACAATAGAGAGCACATGGAATCTTCAGCAGGGAAAAACTTTCAACACGCTTCTGGAAAATAGAAAGTTTCTGGAGAGGAATGTGGACTGACAGAGCAGGGCTGAAAAAACGTGAGGATGCACGCACGCACATGCACGTGCGCACAGAAGCAGATTACGCCTCTCAGGGAGGCAGCCAACCTAGCAGAACCTCAAAGAGGGTTCAGACTGAAAAATGCCAGGTCTGAAATCAGGTGAGGTTCATGTGGCTGAAAACAGAAACACCAGCGGAATGTTTGTGGACAAAATAGTCAACCCTTGCCCCCACCCCGAAATCATGAAATCAGAACAGCCAACAGCCAGGCACGTGTGCTGTCATGATTTTTTAAAAATATCTTTTCACGTGCTTCTTTGCCTATATCTTTGGTAAAGAACCTCTACTTTGGCCCATTTTGTACTTGATTTGCTTTTACTGTTGAGGACTATGTAACGATTTAAAAAGAGCTCTGCACATTCTCTGACACCCTCCCATCTCCTCCACTTCAACTTGAGCAGAGCTTCAAGACTGCCTTGACCAAGAGAAGGAGGGAAAGAGAAATAATGTTACACAACTTTCGAGAAAGGCCACAGGGCTCCAGGATGTTTGTTCTCGGAACCTGAGCTCCCTGCCAGAAGGAAGCCCCACCATGTGGAGAGGACAGATGTTGCAGCCAACAGCTAACTGCAGCTGCTACCCAGGTGACGGAGGAAGCCTTTGAAAGACCTACGGCCCCAGCTGCCGAACCTGCACGGCCCCTAAGTGAGAACCATCTAGTGGAGTGGGTTGACCTCCAGAAACATGAAAGACAGTAGTGACATACCAGGGGTGGTTGTAAGCCACAGTTTGGGGGCGATTTATTACACGATCACGCATACTCCCACCCGCCCAAAAAAAACGGAGTTCTTTCCTATAACAAAATAAATTGTCTGGAGATAACTGGGTTGGCTAGCATGGAGGCTGGTATTCCAGAACAATACCCTAGGAATGCTGACACTCAGGAAGTCCAAAAGCATTATAATCTTGTTCCTGACTATGCACCTGGAAGCCTTGGTCCAATCACTGGCAAAGAAAGGTCATTAGCTATTTGAGGAAACTGTGTACCCTAGGAGATCAAGGTGAACAAGTGGAAAATAACGAATCTAGAAGAAACAGGTATTTCAAGGAACACAAATTGGAAAAAAGGACTCTAGTATGATATGAGAATAAAATGCTCTGAAAAAAGAACAAGTGGAAAATAAGAGAAAGCTCATGAAAATTAAACCCATCATTTAAAAAATACATAAATACACATTTTTTCAAACAACAATGGAGGAATAAAATAAAGAAATCTTCTCGAAAACAGAGAAAGACAAAAGGGAAATGAGAGAAAGAATAGGAGAAATAGGGAATTAATCTAGGAGAGCCCATCTCTGACTAATAAAAGTTCCCAGAAAGAGAAGAAACAAGGAAATGGAGAGGAAGAGAAACTAATCAAAGGGAAAAAACTTTCCCAGAGATGAAGGACCTAAGTCTTCAGCTGAAAGGGCCCCACCTCGCCAGGATCTGACCACTCCTCACCGTGCGCACTGGTAGCACCCAAGTGGAAGCAACCATCGCCTTTCAGAGTACAACGGCTTCTACCTACATTGTACTTATTTCTCTTGTTCACTCCTACCTCTCCTCACCAGTGCAGAAGCCCCATGAGGGCCTGGATTCCCGTCTGCTTTGCTATTTTCTCTAGACCTAGAACAGCATCTAAGTGCTCAATAAGCATGTGAGAGCTTGACAGCTATTGGCTGACTCAGTGAATGAATGAATGAGGGTAGACGCCGGAAGACTTTCACTTTATAAATTCACGTAATCTGTGGAAATGTTTACAAAGTCATGCATTGTTTTCCTAATTAAAAAATAATAAAGTCAGCTCTTTGGGCTCAGATCTAGTTGGTGGTGACATGGCGAAAGGCCCCCAGAGGGTTGGGATCCTCTGTAAATACGGGGGCCGTTATGGCGCCTCCCTCAGGAAAATGGCGGAGAAAACAGAAATAAACCAGCACGACAAGTACACGTGCTCCTTCTGTAGTAAAACCAGGATGAAAAGACGAGCTGTGGGGAGCCGGCACCGTGGTTCCTGCATGAAAACAGCAGCTGGTGGGGCCCAGACCTACAGCATTTGAAACACTGCTAGCCTATAATAAATGGCTCACTTTATGTACTGAAATTACATGGGTTTGTTGTTAAATTTATGAATTAGGTGTTCCAATTTCTGTTGCCTTAACTTTGCTTTCTCAAAAGGCTTGGGAATTAAAATCCTAACTTTTATTGGAAAAGCATGAAAAAATAATAAAGTCCAAATAAACTATTAAAATAGTGTTATTCTCGGGGCGCCTGGGTGGCTCAGTCATTAAGCGTCTGCCTTCGGCTCAGGTCGTGATCCCAGGGTCCTGGGATAGAGTCCCGCATTGGGCTCCCTGCTTGGCGGAAGCCTGCTTCTCCCTCTCCCACTTCCCCAGCTTGTGTTCCCTCTCTCGCTGTGTCTCTCTCTGTCAAGTAAATAAAGTCTTAAAAAAAAAAAAAAAGTGTTATTCTTTCCTCCGGAGGCTGTTAAGATCCATCTTCTCAGTGTAACGTTACTGCCAGGCCCCGGGTCACGTTCAAATTCTGAAGAAGTGGGCGCCTGGGTGGCTCAGTTGGTTGAGCGACTGCCTTCGGCTCAGGTCATGATCCTGGAGTCCCTGGATCGAGTCCCTCATCGGGCTCCCTGCTCGGCAGGGAGTCTGCTTCTCCCTCTGACCCTCCCCCCTCTCATGTGCTCTCTCTCTCTCTCTCTCATTCTCTCTCTCAAATAAATAAAAAAATCTTTAAAAAAAAACAAACAAATTCTGAAGAAGTAAATGGAAGCCAGGAAAGTCTAAGTAATTTTCTTGAAATCATATGTAAAATAGAAGAGCTAGAATTTGAACCCAGATCTCCCTTCAGAGAGCTCACTTGTGACTGCTGCATTACACTATCTCCCCAAATGAATTGGGAGCTGCTAGCAAGGGGGACACGACGATTAGCATGAGGTGGACATCCATAATGCCTGAAGAACTGCATTTACATGTGGCCCCCTCGGGTCAAGCCTGCCTTACTTCATGGGTCACTTACTGTTCCTCTCATCCTGTGCACCAGCTCATACATTCGGATGCAGCCTTCCACTTTGACCCCCCGGGAGGACTGAAGTACCATAGGTTCTGTATGCTGGGACTCATGGTTGCCCTATATAGACAAAAAATGGAAAAATTAAACATTCAAGATGGCAAATTTGGTGTTATTCCTTCTAGAGGAAAACCACATCCCTACTTATGAGCAATAACCATAAGAACAACAATAAAACAATTTAGGTTAGAACCAGTGTGCTTGGGCGCCTGGGTGGCTCAGATGGTTAAGCGTCTGTCTTCGGCTCAGGTCATGATCCCGGGGTCCTGGGATCGAGTCCCGCATCGGGCTCCCTGATCCTTGGGAAGCCTGCTTCTCCCTCTGCCTCTCTCTCATGAATAAATAAAATCTTAAAAAAAAAAGAACCAGTGTGCTTTTCATGATGTTGATCTTGTTCTGTTTTCCTTAGTAAAGGAAATAATAAACTATATTTATATAATAATATACAAACCAATAAATGATTTCTTGCTTTGGACAGTTCTATTTTTTTTTTTTTTTTTTTTTAATTTTGCTTTGTTTGGGGCGCCTGGGTGGCTTAGTCATTAAGCATCTGCCTTCGGCTCAGGTCATGATCCCAGGGTCCTGGGACCTAGCCCCACTTCGGGCTCCCTGCCTCCCAGCGGGAAGCCTGCTTCTCCCTCTCCCACTCCCCCTGCTTGTGTTCCCTCTCTTGCTGTGTCTCTCTGTCATATAAATAAATAAAATCTTTAAAAAAAAAATTGTTTGCTTTTTTGATTTGCTTGTCTGTTTTGATCTACCCAGCAAATTTTTCCCCTCTTCTGATAAGTGTCCATTTGTGCTGAGGTGGTTTGAATGGAGCAATCCCAACCCACATCCTGTTCCTCCACCCTCCTCCGTCAGAGGTAATCATGTGACCAGCCTACCAAAGTACTCTATCTGCCCCACCACCACCACCCTGTGCCCCAGCATCTACTTCAAGAATGAGGCTTATGACCCAAGCTAGGCTAGGCCAGACTCCATCTCTGAACTTTTCTGATGAAGTTATCTGGGAAGGCTTAATACTTCTGGAGATGCTAATCTAAGAAGGTATGTATCTAGGGTTACTAATGGCCATCTTGCCACAGGTAATCTATATAAACAATGAAACTAAGAAGAGTTAAACAGAGAGGAGAGGCAAAGCCCGTATTTGGGTCACTGGATCAAGTCAGAAATGATGTAAAGCAAAGACAAGCAGAAAGTAGATTGCCTAGATCAAACCGATTCTGAATGCATTCGTAGACTTTATGGTTATATGAGCTAATTAGTTAATTCCTTTTTCTCCCTCTTGTTTTGCTTAAGCTAGTTTAAACTGGGTTTCCGTTAAACACCAAAAATTCCTAAATGACACAATAATCCATTATGCGAAGCCATCCAAAACTTTATTTAAACTTCAAGAATGGGGGCACCTGGGTAGCTCAGTCGCCTAACCGTCTGACTCTTGATTTCAGCTCAGGTCATGATCTCAGGGTCCTGGGAACAAGCCCCATGTCGGCTCTGTGCTCGACGGGAAGTCTGCTTGAGTCTCTCCCTCTGCCTCTCTACGGCTCATGCATGCTCTCTCTCAAATAAATAAATCTTTAAATAATAATAATAATAAATAAATAAACCTCAAGAATGATGGAATTCTCTATCTGGAAAGGGCCTCAGCAATTTGGCACAGTACCAGATTTCCAGATGAAGAAGCTGAAGCATGAGGAAGATGCCTGCTCACTGGCATGCCACGGTATTGGCAGGATTGGAACTGAAAAGAGCTCATAGAAACAGAAATTTTTTTTTTAAAGATTTTATTTATTTATTTGAGAGAGAGAGAGAGAGATTGAGAGGAGTGGGAGGAATGGCAGAGGGAGAAGCAGACTCCCTGCAGAGCAGGGAGCTGGACAAGAGACTTGATCCCAGGACCCCGGGATCATGACCTGAGCCGAAGGCAGACGCTTAACGACTGAGCCACCCAGGCGCCCTTTTTTTTTTTTTTACAAATTACAATTTTTGTTTTACAAATTACAGAACCAATGATAAGGTACATACATTTGGAGAACAGGTATGAAATTTACTGTAAGCCTCCAGCAGCCAACACAAAAAGGGAGACCTGATGAGTTAAACTCATGCAATGTTCATGAGAAAAAAACCAGTTGCTCATGAAATTAATTGCTATTCTTGGTACTAAGAACAGAGGGGACTCTCTCTCTCAGCTCTTCGTTAAGAGAACACTGCATAATGTAGTGAATGGGGTCCCTATGACAGCTACAAGAGTCATCATGATCTTCCCCAGGGTAAGGTCACTGTTGTCTGACAATGTTAAACACTTCAACTTTTAAAAAAAAGATTTTTACGTAATCACTACACCCAGTGTGGAGCTTGAAGTCACGGTCCTGAGAGCAAGAGTCGCACACTCCACCACCACATGAACCAGCCAGGGGTCCCTTAAACACTTCAACTTTTCGGCCACCTCTACCTCCTGTCTTAAGCTGAACATAAACCTTACCTGGGCTCCATCTGGTGTTGCTGAGGAGGATGGTGAGAAGGCAGGGGTTCTGACAGGAGATCTGGGAACACATGAAGGTTGGTCGAGGGTGGAAGTGGATCTAGAGGATGCTGAGGTCTCAGAGGAAGGTGGGTTCTCTTGTGTATGGGGTAAGACATGGTCTACCACCCATCCAGAGTAGGAAGACAGCTTGGGAAGAGACATACATTCTTCCAAAACATCCTAGAGAGAAGAAGAAGGTGAAGCCCAACTTGCATGTCAACTGATTCAAGCAATCAAAAATAATTCTGTCCTGGGGCGCCTGGGTGGCTCAGTCGGTTAAGCGACTGCCTTCGGCTCAGGTCATGATCCTGGAGTCCCGGGATCGAGTCCCGCATCGGGCTCCCTGCTCAGCAAGGGGTCTGCTTCTCCCTCTGCCCTCTTCCCTCTCGTGCTCTCTGTCTCTCATTCTCTCTCTCTCTCAAATAAATAAAATCTTTAAAAAAAAAACAAAAACAAAAACAAAATTCTGTCCTTATTTTCCACTATCTGCCTTACTGGTTATCTAAGAAGGCCTGAATATATACATACATACACACACACCAAAGACCCAATCTAATTGTACTAACAATCAGAGACGAAGATAAAAAAAAAAAAGAAACTACTTTAAGATTTTATTTATTTATTTGACAGAGAGAGACACAGCGAGAGAGGGGACACAAGCAGGGGGAGTGGGAGAGGGAGAAGCAGGCTTCTCGCTGAGCAGGGAGCTGTATGCGGGGCTCGATCCCAGGACCCCAGGATCACAACCTGAGCCGAAGGCAGACGCTTAACGACTGAGCCATCCAGGCACCCCAAGAAAGTAGTTTCTTTTTTTTTAATTTAATTTTATTACGTTATCTTAGTCACCATACGTTACATCGCAAGTAGTTTCTTGGTAATGACCCTGACTAGCATCCTTTTACAACATCAGACTAAATAACTATAACCACAGAAAAAGGAATGACACACAAAGACGGTCATTAAAGCATATTCGAGGGGCGCCTGGGTAGCTCAGTCGTTAAGCATCTGCCTTCGGCTCAGGTCATGATCCCAGGGTCCTGGGATCGAGCCCCGCATCGGGCTCCCTGCTCAGCGGGAAGCCTGCTTCTCCCTCTCCCACTCCCCCTGTTTGTGTTCCCTCTCTGTCAAAAAATAAATAAAATCTAAAAAAATTAAAAAAAGAAAAAAGCATATTCGAAAGCAATCTAAAACAGAATGGAAAAGAACACAGGGAATTTTGACCTAAGCTACAGTATACACAATCAGGGTATATTAGTCATTTAAAAGTACAGAATGTGGGGGCGTCTGGGTGGCTCAGTTGGTTAAGCAAGCGTCTGACTCTTAATCTCAGCTCAGGTCTTGATCTCAGGGTCGTGAGTTCAAGCCCCACGTTAAAAAAAAAAAAAAAGTACTGATTGTGAATCCTATGTTAACACCATACTTCAGATTCAAATTTTCCCCAGTTTTATTGAAAAATATTTGATATACATCACTGTATAAGCTCAAAGTGACAGTATGATGGGTTGATTTACAGATATATTAAAAGATTACTACAATAGGTTCAGCCAACATCCATCTTCTACTACAGATACAACACAAAGAAGAAAAGAAAAAAGGCAAAAGAAAACCTTTCTCCTTGTGATGAGAACTCTTAGGATTCACTCTTAAGATTCACTCTTAACTTTCCAATATATCATATAGTAGTGTGAGCTACAGTCACATTGTACATTACATCTCTAGTATTTATAACTGGAAGTCTATCTTTTTTTGTTAAGTTTTTTTTTTTTTTTTTAAGTAATCTCTGCACCCAATGTGGGGCTCAAACTCACAATTCCAGGATCAAGAGTCACATGCTCTTCTGGCTGAGCCAGCCAGGTGCCCCTTGGAAGTGTGTATCTTTTGACAACCTTCCTCCCATTTCTCCCTCCCCCAAGATTCAATTTTAAGTGAAAAACCAAGAGTATAAATGTCTACAATTATATAAAATTTTTAAAAAAATGCTAATACACTGAAAGACATGAAGGACATATGCTAGAAGTTATGCTTGGGTGACGAGTGACATATTTCTCCTTGTTCTAATTCCCTAGATTTAATTTTTAAATTAAATAATTTTTATTGTGAAAATTATAATTTTTTATGTGAAAATAGCATGTAAAAATAGGCATGGGGGGGGGCGCCTGGGTGGCTCAGTCGTTAAGCGTCTGCCTTCAGCTCAGGTCATGATCCCAGGGTCCTGGGATCGAGCCCCGCGTCGGGCTCCCTGCTCAGCCAGGAGCCTGCTTCTCCCTCTTCTACTCCCCCTGCTTGTGTTTCCTCTCTAGCTGTCTCTCTGTGTCAAATAAATAAATCTTTAAAAAAAAAAAAAAAAGGCATGGGGGAGCCTGAATGGCTCAGTCGGTTAAGCATCTGCCTTCGGCTCAGCTCATGATCCTAGGGTCCTGGGATGGAGTTCTGCATCAGGCTCCCTGCTCAGCGGGGAGTCTGCTTCTCCCTCTGCCCCACCCCCACCCCGCTCTTGCTCTGTCCCGCAAAAATAAATAAATAAAATCTTTAAAAAAAAGGGCATGGACAAGTGGTTACTGACATAAAGACCAATGGCTTAAAGCAAATGGGATTTATAATAGAAAGCCTATAAAACAAGTTCTAGCAACCCTTTAATATGTGTGTGGAAAACTCATTCAACTCTACCAGTTAACTATTATCTCTATGTAACTCCCATACAATGCTTCAAACCAGAGAAGTTTATTACCATTTCACCGCAGTTAAAAGACACAGCAACTCTGGCTGAGAACTTGCAATGTCAGGAAAATATTACCAGGAAATATGGAAAAATGGTACAATAGTGCTTAAGAGCAATGAGTTTAGAACCAGCCCTTCTTAGCTTGCGTTCCATCCCTGCACTCCACTTATCTGTATAACCATGAGCAAGCTACCTAACCCCTCTGTGCCTAAGCCTCATCACTTCTAAAACAGAATAATAAAGGATCCACCTCAAAAGATTTGGAGAGGATTAAATGAATAATAGATATAAACGGCTTAGAAGAATACCTGGCACACAATAACTACTCAAAAACTGCAAGTTATTATTTTACCTAGATCAGTGGTTCTACAGCAGGATCACTTTTACCCCCTAGAGGACAGTTGGCAATGTCTGGAGACATTTTTCGTTGTCACCACTGGGAGGGTGCTATTGGCATCTAGTTGGTGGAGGCCAGGGATGCCATTAAACATCTTGCTACTGCAAGACAGCAATAGCAGCCCCTCACAACAAAGAATTATCCGGCTCAGCCCAAAGTCTCAATAAATGCTGCAGCCAAGAGATATTGATCTAGATCACAGGTATACATCCCATGTGCACTAAACAGATACTCAATCCATGGAAAATAATCCAGACACAGAAGCAAACAGGCTATATGTACACTTTATAAGGTAATGAGACTCATTTTCAAGACATAATGGAAATAATGTTGAGACAACACTCTTTTCCTCATTCCTTACACCAAAATATAGTCCAGGGCCAAAGTTTTAAATGTAAAAAATAAAACCATAGATACAAAAAACACCATAAACACAAAAAAATTTCAACTGACAAACCAGAAAAAATACATGCAATATATATCACAGATAAAGGGCTATTGTTATCCTAACACATAAAGAACTTGTAAAATTTGGGGTGGAGAAAAATTCCAATAGAAAAATGAGCAAAAGACATAAACCGCCAATTCACAGATAAAGATATAAAATTGGCTCCCGATGGGGCACCTGGGTGGCTCAGTCGGTTAAGCTTCTGCCTTCAGCTCAGGTCATGATCCCAGGATCTCGGGATCAGTCCCACATCAGGCTCCTTGCTCAGAGGGGAGCCTGCTTCACTCTCTACCTACCACTCCCCCTGCTTGTGTGCATGTGTGTGCGCGCTCTCTCCCTCTCTGACAAATAAATAAAATCTTCAAAAAAAAAAAAAAGATTAAAATTGGTTCCTGAATATATGAAAAAATGTTCAATCTGAATAAAAAAAGGCACTGTAAGACAATCCTAAGATCTCATTCTTACCCACTAGATAAGCACAAATTAAAAGTATAACAATGCATACGTTCTGTGGACAAGGCTGCAGGCAAAAAGGCACGATCATGCATTGTTGATTGGAAGGCCATCTGATGCATCCGTAACGCGGGGCGGGGGACATCAACGTTTACCTTTTGACCCAGCAATCTCAAGTCTCAGAGTTTATCCTGAAGACACACTTCCCACACAATGAAAATCACACACACACAAGGGTACAAGCAATGGATTACAACTCACTGAATAAAACAGGAACCCAGGAGTACATGATAATATAAATAATTCATTAAACAGGGGAGAAAAGAAAGCTCTTCCTTACAGTAGAATGCCAACTACCAAGCGTAGAAGGAACGGTGGATATTAAAGAAACGCCGTTTGGTTACCTCACAGGGGTGACTGATTCAGGCAGAAATAATGAATGCCAACCGTGGAGGTTTGACGAGTTACGGGATACTAGTGTAATCTTGGATTACCTCCCCACAAGATACTAATCAGTTACAAAAGGAAAAACGCCCCATTTTAAGTGCAGCTATCCGGCAGGTAACAATGTGACCAGGTGATCAAGGTGAGGATTCCCAGTGTTGGGATGGGTTGCAGCATGTGTGTGCTTCCTGATATGAGTGAGAACACAGCATCATTTCTACGGTATTCCTGCCAAAAATGCACAGCGTGACTACACCAGACAGACCCATCCTGGGATTCATCCTACAGAATGCAAGTTATGTATTCCCTAAAACTGCCAGGGATATTAAAAGACAGGGAAATGCTTTAGAACGTGTAAATAGACAGGACAACATCCTATCTATAATCATCAGCAACTTGGGTACAGGAACTATGCCTGAGCCTTGTCTACAGCCCTGCAGTCTAGTGCATGGGTTTGCAAATTCTAGGTACAGGGACCACGCCACCATTAAACTTTCCAAGTCTGCCCAATGTCATCTAGAATTTTCGTCTTTTCAATAGGTTAGGTCATATTAATCGTTCTCCGCTAAATCTCCTAGCACAAGAGACGTGCAGTAAATAACTGACCCCGAGAGGGTTGCTTTGACAACACAGCGGAGGCGCCTAACTCTGACTCTGACTGGGAGTGGCAACGAAGCCTTTAGAGAAGAGCACCTTTGAAATAAGAGCTCCCTGAAAGGCGAGAATAGGCAGGAGAGCAGACGCTCTAGGACACGGAGATGCACACACGGGAGTCAAGAAACAAATGCGGGTTGTCAGAAAAAACGCACGTGTTCCCCGCGCAAGACTTGCCAAGGGTTAGGGAACAGCAGGGTCCCGTGGCCAGGAGCCCTTCCGCCCACTCCGGGGCCCCCCGCTCACCTCGCCCCGCAACAGCCAGTCGCGGTGGTAGCGGAGTCGACCTTTGTCGGAACTGCGCAGTGCCTGCAGAGTCTCCCAGCAGCGACCCTCAGACGGCATGGCCCACCTGAGGGAGCTTTTCAGAGTCTCTGCTTGTGACAAAACCAGTCCTCGAATCAGCCGCCCGGAAACGGGCCCTAGCTTCCGCTTCCGGGGCGCGCACGCAGCCGCGCAGCGCAATCCTGCCCCTAACGCTGCGTAGCCCCGCCTCCCGCGCCGAGCCCGCTCGCCCGCGCGCTTGTGCGTAGGGTTTGGTCCCTACGCTACTTCTTTTGCTTGCAGGGTAGGATCAGGATCTTTTGAAGGCTGGAGTCTCTGGATTGCAGAAATCCCAGTATGTTTTGATGAGGATGTGGAGAAATTGGAACATTGCTGGTGGGCTCTAAAATGGGGCAACTCCTGTGGAAGACAGCCTGGCAGTTCCTCAAAAGGTTAGCGTTACCATTGACCCAGCACTACTCCTCGGTGTATATGTATATACCCAAAGAAATGAAATATGCATCCACATAAAAACTCGTAGAATGGGGGCGCCTGGGTGGCTCAGTCGTTAAGCGTCTGCCTTCGGCTCGGGTCATGGTCTCAGGGTCCTGGGATCGAGCCCCACATCGGGCTCCCTGCTCCGCGGGAGGCCTGCTTCTCGCTCTCCCACTCCCCCTGCTTGTGTTCCCTCTCTCGCTGTGTCTCTCTCTGTCAAATAAATAAATAAAATCTTTAAAAAAAAGAAAAAGAAAAAAAACCTCGTAGAATGTTCGTAGCAGCATTACTCATAGTGGCTAAAAAGTGTAAACACGAATGTCCATCAACTGATGAGTAAATAAAATAGGGTGTATTCATACACTGGAGTATTATTTGGCCATAAAATGAAGTGTACAATGCATGCTACAACATGGATGAATCTTGGAAAACATTATTCTAAGTGAAAGCACTGGTCACAATATTGTATGATTTCATTTTTATTAAATGTCCAGAATAACAAACATATCCTTAGAGACTTACTTAGTGACTGCCAGGGGCTGTGGGGAGGGGAAAGGGGGAGTGGCTGCTAACTGGTATGGGCTTCATTTTGGGTAATGAAAATGTTCTAGAACCAGATAAAGTTTATAGTTGCATAACTTTGTGAATATACTGAAAATGACTGAATTATACGCTTTAAAAGGGTGAATTTTATGGCATGTGAATCCTATCTCAATACGTCGGATAAGATTCACCATTGCTGGGAACCAGCTTTAACTGGGACTTCATAGCTTTGGCAATTCTTTTGCCCATTTCATAGGATCTCAGTTCGAGGTAGAAAGGAAACACCCTCTGGAGTTTGAAGTGATATAAACATTTTCTTTTTCTTTTTTTTTTTTTTTTTTTACAAACTCTCTGGACTGTTTGTAATAAAATACTTTACAAAGAAAAATAGAACATCGTTGAGAGAGTCCCAGCAATAGACTCCAAAAGAGGTGTTTCCCACCAGCGTTGTAAACAGCAGTGCCCTGTGGGAGGAATTTTTCATTAGTTTTACAAAAATACTAATGAGTTGTGCAGATATGTACCACACTGGTGTAAGCTTGCCAACTGTACTTTTTTTTTTTTTTTTTGGTGGGCAGCAAAGTAAAGTTTATTGAGTGATAGTACAAAGCTCCCGAAGAGGGAGAGGACCCAAAAGGGCTGCCCCCAACTGTTCTTTCATGGAAGATCGCTCATACATTGTAAGTTCTAGTCAGTTTATCATTAAGCTATGAAAACAGGCTTCGAATTGTGGCACTGGTAGCTGGTGCTTGTTTTTCAAATGAACTCCCTTGGCAAAATTAAAAGCTGGAAACTGCAGATGTCCAAAAATTTGAGGTGGGAAGGAGATTTTCTGAATCTAGATGACTGTGTGGGCCCATTGTTTTTGAGGACATAGGGGAATTCTCTGGAGTTCATTGTCCTTGGGTTAGAGTAGATAGAGAGGACAAGATTGGATCACCCAGAAGGCCAATAACAGCTAAAACAGAAAGGTTAGGGTTCAGCACAGTACCCCATTCATTCACCCTCTAAGGATTGTGTTGTTCTTTCTTTTAAATACAGGAAAATGTGAAGAGCACAAAAATAGCCCATAATCTTGTCATTCAGAAACCAACTAATGGGGCACCTAGCTGGCTCAGTTGGTAGAGCATGCAACTCTTGATCTCAGGGTTGTGAGTTCAAGCCCCATGTTGAGTGTACAGATTATTTAAAAATAAGATATTTAGGGGCACCTTGCTGGCTCCATCAGCAGGGCATGCAACTCTTGATCTCAGGGTGTGAGTTCAAGCCCCATGTTGGGTGTACAGATTACTTAAAATCTTTAAAAATTTTTTTAAAAATAAGATCTTTATTTTTTTAAGATTTATTTATTTGAGAGAGAGAGAGAGAGAGCACAAGCAGGCAGAGGGAGAGGGAGAAGCAGGCTCCCCACTGAGCAGAGAGCCCGACGTCGGGCTCGATCCCAGGACCCTGGGATCATGACCCTAGCTGAAGGCAGACACTTAACCGAGTGAGCCACCTAGGCACCCCCCAAAATAAGATCTTTATAAAAAGAAAAAGAAACCAACTGACATTTTAAAAATAGTAATATATACACATCCTGTCTTCCTCCATCCTATCCATCCCGCCTGACACTGAGCAGTGCCGTACAAAGTGTGTTCTCCAGTCATCTCACAGGATTATGATGTGCAGAAGGTGCACAAGGAAGGAAGAACCAACCTGGGCCAAAATGAAATGGGAAGCCTCATGTCCCAGGCACCAAGTACTTGTTTACTGGCTCTCCTGCAGCATTTTCCTTCATCGTTTTTAGAAAAGGGAAGGGGTGGGTAAAGGAAATCATCCAATGGAGCCTTAAATATTGATTATAAAAGCTTCTTGTAAAACAACACACATATTTCCAGAATAAATGCATTCCATAGATAGAAACCTGGCAAAGAGAAACAAAAATCAGTGAGATTGGGATTACACTTTGAAGAGGCCACTGGACATGGGCCTTGCAGTGTCTGTTGTGAAGTGCTTGGGGACAGGTGGCCCCAAGGACACTCGAACTTGAGGTTTCCTCCGGGCGTGGGAGGGAGGCGTTGGGGCAAACACCGTACCCATGACAGAAAACAGCAAATGAACATGCTCACAGCCCAGGAGGGGTGGTGAGGACCTTGGGCTAATAGATCCTGCTGGTTCAGGGAAGAGAAAACCCAAGGGAGAGATTCCTCAAAAGAGGAGGGCTGTGAGGGAACTGGAAGAAAAAGTCCAGATCATTTTCTCTGGGAAGGAAGGAGCAAAGTCATGGTGAGTTAAAATCTGGTACCCTAAGATTAGTAGATTTATGGCATGTCAAGGTAATTAATTTCCATCAGGTGACTCTGTCAGAGGGGAGAAAGAGAAAACTAAGTCGTTCCTGTCCCCCCCACCCCACCCCCTCGTTGCTTTAGGGACTTTTCTGGGGCCAGTAGCTCAGACAAGATCCTGCCTGAACACACTTCCATCAGTGGAAGAGAGAGGAAAGCAAGAGGCTTTCCAGCTATGGCTTGGCCCCTCTGCGGTTCCCATGGCATCAATCCGGGCTCCTGGCCGAAGACCGGCAGCCTTAGGCAGGAGGAGATCGGGAGCGGATGGGAGAGCTGGTCAGGTAGGCAGTGTAGGGACTGTCCCCGAACACATTGGCATAGGATGACTTGAGGAACTGGACATAGTTCTGCATGCTGCGATTGGTGCTCTCTGACTGCTCCAGGCGATCTTTGAGGTCCTGGAGCCGGCTCTGGTAGCGACGGTCAGCCTAGGAGGGAGAACGAGAGTACGGGCCAAGTGTGTGAAATGTCCAGAACACACAGATCCCTAGAGACTTGATCAGTGGTTGCCAGGGGCTGACGGCGGGGGAATGGGAGGGACTGCTGATGGCTATGGGGTTTCTTTCTGAAAATATTCTAAACTCAGCTTGTGACGATAATGGCACACCTCTGTCAATATAATAAAAACCACCGAATTGTACAGTTTAAACGAGTGACTTTTACGGTATGTAAATGATACCTTAACCAAGCGGTTAAGAAAAAAAGGGATCTGCCTGGAATATCCTTAAGGGATGGGAAAGTGATTTGAGAAAAATAAAACCATATCCTATTCATAAAAACACCTTGCCCTGCAGGCCCCAGGAAGCTAAAATCTCAGTCCACTCCCTTCTCTTCTGCCCCCTACCCTCCAGCCCGACTCACATCGTCCCGGCTCCGCCGCAGCTGGCTGAGTTCAGTTTTGGTCCTGCTCAGCTGGGTCTCAAGGTCCAGGATTTTGCTCTGAGCAGCTCGCTCCTTGGAGACTGCGTGCTCCTTGGTTTGTTCCACCTGCCCAGAAGGCACGGAGGTGTGGCTGGCTTACCTCACCTGGGCAACGCCAGGCAGAGAAGCCTGGGCCACTCCCGCTCCGGTCTCACGGACAGCCCTTGCACGTCGCTGTGGACAGCTCCCAGGAGCCTCGGGGCAGGAGCTAACTACAGGACTTCTGCAGCCCACTTCACCTGCCCCTTTCCCACACTCCATGAGTCATCACCTGAGCTCTGGTAAACCTGGCTGAGTCCCACACAGGCTGCAACTGAATAAGCCATCATGAATAAAGGGCCAAATCCTCTATAGTAATTGCTCATTTGATCCTTACAACGAATTCATGAGGCAGGTGCCACTACTGTGTGCCCATTTTTTAGATGGGAAAATAGGCTGAGAGGTCAGGTGATTTGCCCAAGGTCACAGAGTTAGTTAGTAATGGAATCGAGACTGACCTGCCTCCTAGCATCTTCAATGGCGCTCTCCAACTGCCTGGCCAGGGTCCCACACTCCCGTGTTTTCTCCTCTAGCCGCAGCTGGGACTGATGGATTGCCTCCTCCCTCTTGGCAATCACCTGTAGGAACTCGATATTCTGGGCGCTGGTTGCCTCCAGTTTCCTAGGTGAAAGCACTTAATCAGATCCTGCTCATACCCCTACCTGTCCTGTTCCACCCCGCCAGGGGGCTGCCAGTCACCCCTGGACGGGGGCTCTCATCACGCCAAGAGTCTCCAAGGAACCACAGGAATAAACCAAAGAAACCTGCTGATCAGCAAGACGGCAGGGAGCTGAGCAGCCCAGACAGCCGGTTAGAGGGCTGTGTGAAGAGTCGGCGGGCAGGGCAGGCAGACTGAGTGTGCCTGTTAGCACACAAAACACAGCACCTTGTACTGAACTTAAAATTTAGAAGTTATACAATGTTTCACAAATGCAATTAATTTGTTGCTTATGCATGTGGGAGAATGGTTAGGAGAGAAGGAAGTTTCTAGAATAAGATTAAAATGTATTCTTTTATAATTAAAATTTTAACCTTAAAAGAATTTATAGAGGACAGATAAAATTGCCACCTGTAAAACAAAACAAAAAAACAAAACAACAACAAAAACACGGGTCACCATTATCCCCACTCTACAGATGAAGAAACTGAGGCACTGAGAGCTAAAGTCACTGGCCCGAGGTCAACACAGCTGGCTGGTCCGTCACCAAAACCCATGCCCTTGGCTTCTGTTCACGGCTGCCCCCTCAGCAAAGGGACTTCAGCTGGACCGCTCTAGCGCGGATGTGAGCCACCACGGGCTGCAGTGACCATTCTGATATGCACACGTGGTCCCCAGTGCACTTCCAGAACATCTTCCAGTTGAAAGCTCTGTAAGTCCTGCTAAGTCCAGCTGCACACTGGAGGCCAGCAGAGCAGAGCGGTGGCAGGGCCCAGGAGACCTGCTTGCCCAGGTCCCAGCATGCAGGCTGCATGAGCCACCTGGGCAGTCATGGCATCCCAGGGCTCCAGGCCTTTCAGCTCTGAAACTAAGGCTCCGGCCCTCATTTTACAGACGCTTAAAAGCTCCAGAGGAGAGTCAGGGGCCTACGTCACAGCTTTGCCAGATACCAGCTGTGTCACCTTGGGCAAGTCACTTTACCTTTCTCCATGCTCAGTTTCCTCATATTTAAAATTGGGATAATAGTAGGGGCGCCTGGCTGACTCAGTCGGTAGAGCGTGCAACTCTTGATCTCAGGGTCGCGAGCTCAAGCCCCATGTTGGGCATGGAGTATACTTAAAAAAAAGCGGGGGGCGGATAATAGCAACTAATGTGTTAAGGCCTTTGAGGAAGGCCTCATGGAAGACTTAAAATAACCTCATGAGCTAGATTCTTATCCCTCCCTTGATCCCCTTCTCAAGATGAGTAAACAGAGGCTCAAAAGGGTTCAAGGATTTGCTCAAGATCACAATACAAGTGGCCAAGCTGAGACCCAAGGCCAGGGCTTCTGATTCTAAAAGCTGTACTCTTCCCGGGACTACCTCCAACAGTCCGTATGTAACAGAAGAATCAGATCAGAAAGGTCTTGGGGAAGGAGGGTCAGAAACAAAGAGCAAATTGTGAAGGGGGGGATGCCCCCCCCAACAGCCGCATACTGGTCCTGCTGGTTTGCTGGGTGAAGTGTGCCTTTTTGGTCGGTGGAGCCTGTGGGTGGTCTGAACGTGACCACACTGTTCTGGAGCATCCCCCGGTCAGGAGACCGCCTTCCTCTCTCCCACAATGCTTACCACTGCAATGGAAGCAGCTTTTCCTCTGAGGTCTGCCCTGTACCTTCCAGGGCCTTGAGTCCCTCAAACACTTCTGCACACTAAGCCCAAAGCAGCTAAGTGGCTGAAAGTCTCAGGTCCTAGGAAGAGGACAGAGATGAGACCAAGTGCCTCTAACCTCTCCAGTTCATCCACCTTCAGACTCAGCTGTTTATTTTCCTTCTGGGAAGCCTGATGTTTCTCTCTTGCCATCTCCAGCTTGTCCCCCTGATGTTCGATCTAAAATGACAGGAACACAGACCTGTTTATGAAGGAACTTCCCGGTGCAGCCCTCCCTTCCCCCTAGGACCTGTCATCCACACCCAGGAGAGGGGCATGCTGCCCTCAGCAGGCATCCAAGTCTCAACGCACAACCTGGAGGAGAGAGGAGAGGAGGGACAGGTTAGGCCCAACTCCCGTGAAGGCTTTTCCCATACGAAGAGAAGCCAGGTTTGATCCCGATGAACCACGGTGATGCTTTCTTGATCAGGAGAAGCCACTCAATGGGATCCAGGGCAGACATGAGAGGGCGGAAGCAGCTGGTGGGTTTAACTGGCCCACATGACGTGCCACGGCGCTTTACCAGTTACATTGCTGGCACCGCTGATTTCATTCTCCCACTGAATGGGGACAAGTGCACGCAAGGCAACAGGAAACCCAGCAAGTCTTTCAGGCTGGCGAGTTTGAGAGGTTATCCAGAGGGCTGCTGTATGCAGAAGCCTCAGATACCAGGCTCGAAAGGCCCTCAGAATGCTCAGGTTCAAGAGAGGGTAGGCAACTTAAGAGGACTGAGAACACGGGCTTGGGAAGCAGATGGAGCTGGCTGGGTTCCAAACCCTGTTCATTAAGTATCAGCTCTGTGACCTCGGGAAATTATGCCCCTATGCCTTGGGCTGCCTTCTGGAAAATGGGGGAAAATAGTATCTACATCTTAACGTTCCTGGGAGAATTACGTGAGACAATACTGGAGCGCAAAGTCTGTGCTCAAGAAACGACAGCTACTTTTATTATTACAAGGTAGCAGGTCAGGAGAAGGGAAGGGCCTCACCCAAGGTCCCACTGCAGATGAGAGGCACATAGTTTCTTCCACCGTCGGCAGGATTCCAGTAACCCAGAGGCAGACTGCTTCTGGGAGGAAGGGAGCCCTCTCTGGGGTCAGAACCTCAGGCAATGGAGCTAAGAGTAGGGCAAGGCAGCTAAAGCAAGAGAAAGTTGGGAAAGAGCACTCGGAGGGCTGGGTGTCTCCCCGGGGGCCGAGCGCAGCCGCAGAGCGGAGGAGACTTAGAGCACCGGGGGGCGGGCAACACAGGACAGTGGCGGCTCCTATAACTACAATCACTTTGTGCAAACACAAGGCATTTGGCACACCAGACTTTTATTTCACAGCACTGATGATAGCTCACTCCTTTCAGAAAGCGGCAGCCAAGAAAAAGGAAGTGGTCCTCCCTTGGGGGGGGTGTGCAGCTCATCTTGGTAAGCGGGACCCTGCTCGCGCCAGTTCGTGGGACCCTTTCTGCCAGTCCCTTACCCGGCTGCGCAGATCTGATATGATGGCTGTGAGGTCAATGTTCTTCCTCTCATAGCCCTGCAGCTGGTCTTGGCACTCTGCCAGCTTAGCCTCCGTGATCTTGAGGATGTCGGGCAGCTGCTGCAGGTCAGCCAGCTGGGACTGGAACTGCCTACGGGCCTGGAGTGGGAGAGAAAAGCCCACCATTGGGAAGGGCCCTGCTGCTGGTGGGGCCAGGCAGAGTCCTTTGGAGTTAGGGCAGGGCCGCCCTCAGTCCCCGGAAAAGGGTCCTGTGAGAACCACAGGCAGGAATGTGGCCTGCCCTCCCCACAGGCCTCCCCTCCAGCTGTTCTCTGAGGGACACACTTGACCCCAAATAGCCCTTGAGCCTGCCACTCCTTTAGTCATTGAATAACAATGGCAATCACATAGCAAACACCAGGCCCCTAGCCCCCCCCCCCGCCTCCCCCCCCCCTGCAAAGGGCTCTCTCAATTAATTCATACAACGACCTATAAAGTGGGGGCTGTTTTCCCAATACAAGGGCTCTAAGGATCTTGGAGCAAAGTCATTTACCTAAGGTTGCTCAGCTAGAAACTGACAGAGCCAGGATTAAGGTCCAGTCTAACTCCAATGCCCCTAGGAAGGCAATCCTAATGCTACAGGTCAGAGCTCTCTGATTTAGTCCATGCTTGTGTTAACAAGGAGGCTGAGGACTGGATGGGGCAAAGACTTGCCTAAGGCTATGTAACAGATGAGTGGCTGGGCCTGGACTCAGCCCTTCTCCTAGGTTAATATTAAGATGATCCCGTTATCTCTAGAATAAGGCTCTCTGGGGAAAAGGGGAGGGGAGGCACATCTTTGGGTTGAGCAGAACGAAATAGGCAACTTCTAAGACCTGGCAGATCTGAGCATTTGAATCCACTTTGATGATCTAAGGAGGAGAGATTATTTTAAGGAAACTGAAGAAAGAAAAAACCAGGAGGAAAAGGAATAAAGCAACAGAGAGAGAGAGAGAGAGAGGGAGCGCACGTGCACAGTACTGTGGACCAGCCCAGCAATGAGAAAACTCGTCAATCTTTCTGGTCCAAATCTGGGAGACTCACAGGCAACCAAGGGGGACAGACATGGGATTGGGTGGCTGAAGAAAGCAAGGAAGGGGAGCAGTACCGCTTCAATCTCTTTGTTCATCTCATCTTTAAGGATCTTGTTCTCTTTGTCACAGCGTTCCAGCTGGGCAGCCACTTCATCAGCCTCCAATCTGGTCTTCATCACCTGGGGGCCAGCAAAGGATTGGGCAGAGTTTCGGTGAAAAACACCTTTACAGCCAACCCTTCCTGGGAGAGGTCAACGTCCCGGGCAGCCGCCTACCTGACTCTTATAGTTGTCAATCATCCCTTCATAGTTCTTAACTGACGCCTTCAGCTGCTGTACCTCGATGTGCGCCTGATTGAGCTTGTCCTCCATCGGGGCGAAGCTAGCCTGGAGGGGGCAGCTAGTGAGTAACCCACAAGAAGGTTCCCAAAGCAGGCGGCAATCCCACCCTCACCTCTCACTCCGAGGGGCCAGCCAAGGGAAGACCCACCTACTCAAACCCACACCAGCAGTTTTCCTCAGACAGGTGCCAGGGCAACTCAAGTGAATAAAGAGTTGACCCTGGAACAATGAATGGAGGGCTTAGGGCCACCAACCTCCCACACAATCGAAAATGCACCTATAACTTTTGAATCCCTCAGAACTTAACTACTAACAACCTACTGTTGACCAGAAGCCTTACCAATAACATATATAGTTGATCAACACATATTTTGTATATGTATTATATACTGTACTCTTACAATAAAGTAAGCTAAAGCAAAGAAAATGTTAGGAAAATCATAAAAAAATACAGTACTAAACTGTATTTATAAAAAAAAATCCACATATAAGTAGACTCACACCATTCAAACCCATGTGTCAAGGGTCAACTGTAGATGCAAGTAAGCAACTCTTATGCTTTCTTGCCCTTACTACAAAAGCAATACATAATCATTAAAGAAAATGGAGGTAATAAAAAAAAGAAAATGGAGGTAAGGGGCGCCTAGGTGGCTCAGTTGTTAAGCATCTGCCTTCAGCTCAGGTCATGATCTCAGGGTCCTGGGATCGAGCCTCGCATCAGGCTTCGTGATCAGTGGGAAGCCTGCTTCTCCCTCTCCCACTGCCCCTGCTTGTGTTCCCTCTCTCGCTGTCTCTCTCTCTCTGTCAAATAAATAAATAAAATCTTTAAAAGAAAAAAAGAAAAAGAAAATGGAGGTAACACCAAGGAAAACCAACCTGATGCCTTGCTTTATGGCTATCTGTCTGTAGCTGAGTAGATACTTTATTTTTTTTTTTCAACAGGAATAGGATTATATTGTATTTACTGCTTTGCAACATGCTTTTGCAAGTAACAATTACCTGACCTACTTCTCAGGTCAACAAATGTCCTACAACTTAAATGCTCACCTTAGTAGATGGGACAAAAGAAATCATGGTATCTCAATAAAACAATTTGCAGTCATTTGAAAGAGAGAAAGCTAAAAACCAAAACCAAAACAAAGCAAAACAATAACCTGACCTAAAAAGATATCCATGAGATATGGGTGAATGAGAAAAGCAAGCTGCAGAATAATGGATGTGGGGGCACCTGGGTGGCTCAGATGGTTAAGCGTCTGCCTTCAGCTCAGGTCATGATCCCAGGGTCCTGGGATCGAGCCCCACATCGGGCTCCTCGCTCAGTGAGGAGCCTGCTTCTCCCTCTCCCTCTGCCTCTCTCCCTGCTCATGGTTTCTCTCTCTCTCTCTCTGTATCTCTGTGTCTCAAATGAATAAATAAAATCTTTTAATAAAAAAAAAAGAATAATGGATGTGTATGTGTTTGAATATCTCTATTAGTATTGGGGGGAAAAACCTGGAAAAATATGTATCTCCAGTTCACAAAAACCATCACTTCTATATCACATTTTTGTAATGTTTTAAACTTTTCCTGGAGAACATCATCTAAGACAATATACTTCTACAAACATCATTTTGAATGGCCACACTGTATTACATGCCACAGGCATCCATACTGTAACTGATCCCCTAACCACCTGTTAGACGTGGAGGCCGCCTTTCATTTCCCAGCAACCTCACTACAACAAATGAGGGGCCGCCCCTCCCGCCAGAATGTCTCCAGTGAGGACTGACAATACCAAGGGTCCCCCAGGAGACATGGAGCAACTGTTACCTCTCCCAAACCCCTGATGGCAGTGTAACTTTGTATAACTGCCTTATTCTATGGCAACATCTACCAAAGCTGGATTTATGCTCACCATCTAATGACCTGCAATTCTACCTCAAGGTATTTAACTTATAAAAATACCCCAAATAGGTGCACGCGAAGATGTATGAAGATACTGGACAAGTCAAATGTCCATTGAGAGGAGAGATAAACGTAGCAGGGTGTGATCCTACAGCGGCAGACTGGACAGCACGGACCTTGAGACCTGCCACACAGCATGGATCGTTTACAGACAGAACGCTGCATGAAAGCCAGGCATGGAATTCAAAAACAGGCAAGCTGACCTGTGCTGACTGAAGTCAGGACGACAGTCACCTTGGCACAGGTGTTTGTAAGCGGGTGAGGTCACTGGGATGCTAGTAAGGTTTGGATCAGGGTGGATGATGGATAAAACGTGTTCACTTTGTGAAAAGTCTAGAATGGGGTACCTTTCCATATGTCATACTTAAATAAAGCAGTAAAAAAAATAAACCTAGGGGTGCCTGGCTGGCTCAGTCGGTAGAGCATGTGACTCTTGAGCTCAGGGTTGTGAGTTCAAGTCCCATGTTGGGTGTAGAAATTACTTAAAAATAATTTTTTTTAGGGGCACCTGGGTGGCTCAGTCGTTAAGCGTCTGCCTTCGGCTCAGGTCAGGATCCCAGGGTCCTGGGATCGAGCCCCGCATCTGGCTCCCTGCTCAGCGGGAAGCCTGCTTCTCCCTCTTCCGCTCCCCCTGCTTGGTTCCCTCTCTCACTGTGTTTCTGTCTGTTAAATAAATAAATAATTTTTTTTGAAGATTTTATTTATTTGACAGAGAGAGAGAGAACATAAGCAGGGGGAATGGCAGGCAGAGAGAGAAGCAGGCTCCCCGCCGAGCAGGGAGCCCAATGTGGGGCTCGATCCCAGGACTCCAGGATCATGACCTGAGCTGAAGGCAGACGCTTAACCAACTGAGCCACCCAGGCGCCCCTTAAAAATAAAATCTTTAAAAAAATAAACCGGGGCGCCTGGGTGGCTCAGTCGGTTAAGCGGCTGCCTTCGGCTCGGGTCATGATCTCAGGGTCCTGGGATCGAGCCCCACGTCGGGCTCCCTGCTCAGTGGAGAGCCTGCTTCTTCCTCTCCCTCTCCCTGCTGTTCTGCCTACTTGTGCTTTCTCTCTCTCTGTCAAATAAATAAAATCCTTAAAAAAATAAATAAATAAAAATAAAAAAATAAAAAAATAAACAAACCTAGACTTGACTGTCCAGATCACTAAAAAGATCCGACCCGGCTCTGAAACATGAACCTTGCTCAGTGCCTCTGCCTCTACTGTGCAGGGAGGGTGTGGAGCAAGTGGTCAGGCTTCAAATCTTAATGCCAACACTTCCGGGGCAAAATCCTGGCAACAAACGTGACCCCTCTCTAAGCCTGTTTCCTTATTCTGTAAAGTAGAGACAACTACTCACTATTGGGAGGTTGGGACGTTAGGGAGAATGGGTGCACATCAAGGGGGCAGCAGCCCCCCAGGAGTCAGTGTCCACCTCTAGTCGGGTGTGTTGCACGCACACGGGCTGGGTGTTCATGTTAAGTGTCTCACACACATTACCACGTTCTCATCAGAGCCTCCTTTCCTCCAAGAAACCACAGTGACAAAGGATAAACCGCCTAGCCTAGAGCCTGCAGCTAGTGAAAGGCGGTCAGAACTTGATCCAGGCCTTTCTTTTTCTTTCTTTTTTTAAGATTTTATTTACTTGAGAGGGAGAAGGAGAAGCAGACTCACCGCTGAGCAGAGAGCCTGATGTTGGGCTCGATCCCAGGACCCCAAGATCATGACCTGAGCTGAAGGCAGACTCCTAACTGGCTGAACCACCCAGGCACCCCGAATCCAGGCCTTTCTGACTCCAGCACATGCCCTCTTAATCAGGTCGCTGCCTCCAGGCCCTCTGAAGACCCCTGAGTCATTTCTGGGGGCCATCCGGAGTGCCCCATCAGGGGCCCTGCTGCCCTATGCCCACAGTGTGGGCCCACTCTCACTACAGACCTTCAGCCTCTCGTTCTCTAGCTTGAACGCGGAATACTCGGCTGTCTGCCGGTGTAATCTCTCCACCAGGCTGTCCCGATCTTCCCGCATCTTCTCCTCCAACGTTTGTTGTTGGTTTACGAGATCTGTCACCCGGCTAGAATGTCGCAGACAAAGAGCAGACAAAGAGAAGCCTTACATGGGTTCTGAGAAGCCAGGTCTTTGTGTGGAGTGGGGCCAAGTGTTCCTCCCCAGGGCCACCTCTTGGTGTCCTGTCTGCTCCCCATTCTCCACTCTACTCCACTGCCCCGCTCTGCCCTGGCGCGTTCCCACATACCCCCTTCTCTTCTATCAGCCTTTAGATTTGTGTCCCATACCCCCCCTTCCAGAAGCCTTCTGTGTTCTGATCCTCCCATGAAGCCAAGACACGCCCTGAAGACAAGAACCAGAGATGGGGTCCCTTCCCAACTCTCCATGATCCCCCTTGGATCTCTTAGCCCAGCAGGTCTTCAAGTTAGGACAGAACTCCCAGGCTGGGTGGTCAGGGACACCCCCAGACATCCCTCTCCCTTATTCACGCGTGTGAATGCATACGGCACAAAGGGAAAGAAATCATGTGCTCACGTGCCCTGACCCCCTTCCCCTCCCCCCATCACTCAGCAGGCTGTAGTCCAGCAACAGAGACTGTGGCCTCACAGCAGCATTTGGGCTCACAGATGCTTATCTTGACCACAGGCCCGAAACAGAACCTTGACATAGTGTGTGCTCTCAGGAATGATCAGTTACAGTTCATTCAGCAAATACGTGCTAAGCACAGAGTAGGCCCAAGCAAACACATCATGTTGGTTTAGCCGGCAAATTCCTCCTCACCCTTAGAAACCCAGTTGAGACTACCCTCCTCAGAGCCTCTCTTCCCCAATCCCCCTCCTCTGTACCATGTACCCTTCTACCCTCATTATCTGTTTTCTCCTACCAGAGAACCCTGGGAAGGTAGCACCTGGCAGAGGGCCCGACACATAGCAGATTCTCCGAATGTTTGCTAAATTGAGTTGAATCCAGCAAAAGACACTTCCTCAGCTAGCAACCCTGTGACCGGTCCAGAACCCTGGGAGTCCGGGTCTCTGTAGCCTGGTGTTTTCTACTAGAGCACAGGGTTCACTCCATGAGGGCAGGGAATGCATCTGTCTTGTCTCTGTGGTGACCCTAAAGGCCAGCACACAGCCTGGTATAGAGCAGATGCTCAATAAATATTTTTCAGATGAATGAATACATGATTATAGGTGACACTGAGCATGTCTGAATAGTCACTGGTCCCCAGTGGCGAGAAAGGTGTGAGTTCAGTCCCCTACCACTTGAGACCACTTTTGCCCCCTACTCTGACCTACCGAATGCTGGGCAAAACAGCTGCTATCACCGGGCAGACAACAGAGAGAAGAGAGGGCCATTTCCAGCAGCTCCCAGCCCTCTGTGAGCAGAGAAGCCAGGCCCCTCCACAGTGCAGCCCCTGACGGGCAAGACCACACAGCAGCCATGAGGGCGCTGGGCCCCACCTCACATTGCCAGGCCCCTTCCACCTGTGCACCCGCTTCCCTCCCTCAGCTCACATGCCCTCTCCTAACACACGTACTCGTTCAGGACGATAATTTCCAGCTCGAGGTCTCCCTTGTCTTTCACAACTTGATTGTAGCGGCTCCTCCATGATTCCAGAGTGGATAAAGCTTCAGCGACATAAAGATCCTGGGAACATGGGACAACAGTGCCTGTCAGCCCGGTGACAGTGCTGAGGCCGAGGGAGCTGGGTGCTGGGCTCACCCTGGATGGTTCCTCACCCCCACAGTCCAAGGGTGACCGAACCCAGCTGTAGCTTCTAGATTTCCAGCAACCACACATGCGCTTTACTTGCACGTCCTTCCTTAACCACCATTCCCACGTACGATATTGACGCAGGCTCAACTGTCCCCTCCAGCGTCTCCAGCCAGCCGCCCACCCTGCTTTCACCCTTTTACCCCTTTACTCACCCACTGCCTCCCCTTCCCCCAGCACAGTCACCCTTTCCACCATCAGCATCCCTCTGATCACAGCCCAGCCAGCGCTGCCAGCCTCCACCCCCGGCCGCCCTCAGGGAAGGCCCCCCACCTTGTCAGCAAGTTGCACGTGCAGCTGCTCAGCATACTCCTCACTCTTCTCAGCTCGTTCCTTCTGGGCTCGGATGGCCTTCTTTAAGGTTTCTTTATCTCGGTCTCCCTTTTGCTTTAATTCCTTCAACTGCTCCATGATGGCCTCCACTTCTGCCTTGTGCTGGTTCCCACTGCGCTCCAGGTTCTGGGAGGGGAGGGCCAAAAGCAGGTGGGGGGGGTGGAGAGAAACAAGAGTGAAGAGGAGAGAGGGGAAAGGGGACCAGCAGAAAGAAGGGGTGAGGAAGAGGGAGAAAGAAAATGGGTCACCAACTGTGTAGGGGCTCAGAGCTCTCCGAATGCAGGCCAGGGACAGGGGCTATTCCCAGCGCCCCATGGCACCTCTCCAGATCGCTGAACCCACTGGGTCTGAATGTTAGGACAGTACTCTCTTTTCGAAATCTTCCTTCAACTCCCAGTACTGTGGTCCGAAGTATCTCTCAGTCACTCAGCAGAGCCGTGACCTCAGAGGGTCCCTGGCTCGCCCGGGCAAGCAGCATTTGAGACCACTCCCTCCCCGGGGGGGAGTTACAAGACCCGAGGGCCTAAGGGATTAAGTGATTGGCTGGGTCAAGGCACCAAACCCGATCACTGCAGGGAAGGGCACCCAGGGCCTCCAGGGTCCACTGCTCTTGCCACTGTCCCAGAGTCTCTCTGAAGCAGGAGGGCATTGGCAGCAAGCACCCCATAAACCGTCGGGGCAAAGCCTTCCTGAGTGTGGCTCACCGCCCTGGGACTGCCATGCCCCGGCCCCTCCTTCCCCACCTGCAGCGCCGGCAGGTACCTTGATCTGCATGCACAGGCGACTGTTCTCTGCCTCTTTGCACCGGAGCTGTGCCTGCAAATGCCCACGCATGGACTCCATGGATTTAGAAAGCTCGGACGCTGTCTTTGCTTGAGCCTTTGGAGAGATGGACAAAGCGACAGAGCCAGCATGTGAACGCATGTTTCCAGTTCCAGTGCACACTCTACACACGAAGCTCTACTAGCTCGTAAGGAGGAACTGTCAGGGATGGTACCTTCTCACATTGTATTTCCTGGAGTAGCTCTTCTACCTCCTTGTCTTTGTCTTGCAGGAGTAACAGCAGGCGCTAGAGAGAACACACACAGTCATGAACTCCCGGGAAAGGGCAAAGAAGCCGGGCCCGGGGTGGAGGGGGGGACAGCCACTCCTGTGAGTGCCTGGCCACTAGGGCCCAAGGTCCAGAACACACCAGCCCATGTCACAGAGATCCTGACAGGAAGCACCCAACATCTGTATTAAATATTTAAGACGACAGACAGGTATTGATCTTGCAATTTAAAATAATGTGAGGGGCGCCTGGGTGGCTCAGTCGGTTAAGTGTCCGACTCCTGATTTCAGCTCAGGTCTTAATCTCAGGGTCGTGAGTTCAAGCCCCGTGTTGGGCCCCATGCCATGGAGACTACTTAAAAAATAATAATAATTAAAAAATAAATAAATAGGGGTGCCTGGGTGACTCAGTTAAGTGTCTGACTCTTGCTTTCAGCTCAGGTCATGACCTCACGGTTGTGGAAATGAGCCCCTCAGCAGGCTCTGTACTCAGCGGGGTGTCGGCTTCAAGATTCTCTCCCTCTGCCCCTCCTCCAACTCACACATGCGCTCTCACTCTCTCCAGTAAATAAATGTTAAAAATAAATAAATAAAGTAATGTTAGCTGTGGAAAACAATGAAAAACAAAAAAATGCTAAAGAATCCCCATAATAAAAAAAAAAGAATCCCCATAGTCCCCCAGCCAAAAGAACCACTGTTAAAACACATTAAAAAGTCTTATGCAGGGGCACCTGGGTGGCTCAGTCAGTTAGGCGACTGCCTTCAGCTCAGGTCATGATCCTGGAGTCCCAGGATCGAGTCCCGCATCGGGCTCCCTGCTCGGCGGGGAGTCTGCTTCTCCCTCTGACCCTCCCCCCCCTCTCATGTGCTCGCTCTCATTCTCTCTCTCTCAAACAAATGAATAAAATCTTTAAAAAAAAAAAAAGTCTTATGCGTATGTTGTTCCATACGTACAATCCCACAACATTTACCGTAATGTGATTATATCTTCTACTTCTTTTGAAATAGCAGCTCACAGTTTCAATTTACTGGTGTATCATGATTTGATTCCTAGCCTTTCAAGTTGGGGATACAGATTTAGGCATTATCCCCTTCATTGCCAAATCTCCCACTGTGGTATTCGGAGAGGCTCTAAGAGCCAAGGGCCACACCTTGGGAACTGTGGCCTCCATCTTCCTTCTCTCTTGGAGACTCACGTGGGCACTAATACCTCAAGTCCTCCAAAAGGTTTTGGAGTTAACCCAGTGAACTTTTGTACAGGCCAGCCAGTCATTTCCCAATTTACCTGGCCTCGCATCACTCCCTTCTTTTGTTTCTGGCACCCATTCACATCGTGAGGAACTTAGGGTTCCATGAACCAGACTTTGGAGTGTGCTGCCTTGGGAGAGATTCCTAGAACTGGAATTGCTGAGTAAAAAGTCTGAACCTTTTGATGGCTTTTAATCCATAATACAAATAAGGCAATTCAAGTAACAGCCTCTGATAGTTAATAAACCCAGCAGCGGCGGCAATATCCCTCATGTTGTGTGTTCAAGCTCCCAAGTGATCAACTAGACAAACCCAGTGGAGCAGGCAGGATAGGGGACATCGGCCCATCTTACAGATCATGATATTAAGACCCAAACAAACGTCAGAGCGAGGCGCCGGCGCGGCGGCACTGGGCCTGCTGCTCTGTGTACTGTCGCCCGTAAACCACTAGAGCCGGCAGGGGGCGCTGTGTTACCGCTTTCTCTGAGTCCGCCTCCGCCAGCCGTTTGAGTAGTGCTCCTTGTTGCTCCATCAGCTTTTCTGAATCCTTCAAGGAAAGGCACAGCGAGAGCCAAGTGGTTAAGCAATGAACCCAGATGTCTACATCCCTTCTGGATTCTCTTCCTTTTCCAAAATTTGTATTTCCAATTATAAGAGTCATAAATAAATTGCAATCTCATTATAAAATATTCAGTGAACCAGTAATGCTAAAGTCCCCTCAATCCACCTCCAAACCCCATTCCAGTGTTTAGTTTGATGAATGTCCTGCCCACCCTTTCTCTATGCATTTATATATAGCTACACCTAGAGAAACAGTATCTTTTGGGGCCTGGGGGCGGGGGGAAGGATCTATGGGTGGTTTTACCAAAACGGTTAACATATTATGTTTTTGTGCTACTACTTGATTTTTAAATTTTTTTTTTAAAGATTTTATTTATTTATTTGTGAGAAAGAACGAGCACAAGCAGGGTGAAGGGCAGAGGGAGAAGCAGACTCCCCGCCGAGTGGGGAGCCTGACGCAGGGCTTGGTCAGGACCATGCTAAAGGCAGATGTTCAATCGACTAAGCCACCCAGGCGCCCCAAAGACTTGATTTTTTTCTTAAGTTTTTTTTTTTTAAAGATTTTATTTATTTATTTGACAGAGAGATAGAGAGGACAAGTAGGCAGAGCAGCAGGCAGAGGGAGACAGAGAAGCAGGCTCTCCGCTGACCAGGGAGCCCAATGCAGGGCTCGATCCCAGGACCCCGGGACCCTGACCTGAGCCGAAGGCGGATGCTTAACCGACCGAGCCACCCAGGCACCCCCGGATTACTTGATTTTTTAAAAACAGCTTAATTGAGAAGCACCTGGCTGGCTCAGGGGGTGGAGTGAATGACTCTTGAGATTACTCAAAAATTTAAAAAAACCTCGGGGTGCCTGGGTAGCTCAGTCGTTAAGCGTCTGCCTTCAGCTTGGGTCATGGTCCCAGGGTCCTGGGATCGAGCCTCGCATTGGGCTCCCTGCTCGGCAGGAAGCCTGCTTCTCCCTCTCCCACTCCCACTCCCCCTGCTTGTGTTCCTGGTCTCGCTATCTCTTCTGTCAAATAAATAAAATCTTAAAAAACAAATAAGTGAATGAATGAATAAAATCTTTAAAAAACAAAAACAAACAAACAAACCGGGGCACCTGGGTGGCTCAGTCACTAAGCGTCTGCCTTCGGCTCAGGTCATGATCCCAGGGCCCTAGGATCAAGCCCAGCATCGGGCTCCCTGCTCAGCAGGAAGCCTGCTTCTCCCTCTCCGCCTCTCCCCCTGCTTGTGTTCCCTCTCTCTCATTGTGTCTCTGTCAAATAAATAAATAAAATCTTTAAAAACAAACAAACAGGGGGCGCCTGGGTGGCTCAGTTGGTTAAGCGACTGACTGCCTTCGGCTCAGGTCATGATCCTGGAGTCCTGGCATCGAGTCCTGCATCAGGCTCCCTGCTCAGCAGGGAGTCTGCTTCTCCCTCTGATCCTCCTCCATCTCATGCTCTCTCTGTCTCATTCTCTCTCTCAAATAAATAAATAAAATCTTTAATAAATAAATAAATAAATAAATAATAAAAACAAACAAACAGGGATGCCTGGGTGGCTCAGTCGTTAAGCGGCTGCCTTCGGCTCGGGTCATGGTCCCGGAGTCCTGGGATCGAGCCCTGCATCGGGCTCCCTGCTCGGCAGGGAGCCTGCTTTTCCCTCTGCCAGCTGCTCCCCCTGCTTGTTCTCTCTCTCTCTCTCTCTCTGACAAAAAAATAAATAAAACAAAAAAAAAAAAACCCAAACCTTTATTGAGATGAAAATTCAGATACCATCACAAATCACCCATTTAAAATGCACAACTCAATGGTTTTTGGCATATTGCATTATTAATTTAATTGTGGTTAAACATTCATAACATAAACCTTGCCAGGGGCGCCTGGGTGGCTCAGTCGTTAAGCTTCTGCCTTCGGCTCAGGTTCCTGGGATTGAGCCCCACATTGGGCTCCCTGCACAGCAGGGAGTCTGCCTCTCCCTCTGCCCTTCCCCCTCCGCAACTTGTGCTTGCACGTTCTCTCTCAAATAAATAAAATCTTAGAAAACAAAACATAAACCTTGCCACTTTTACCATTTTTTAAGTGTAAAATTCAGTGGCATATAGTACGTTCACAATGTTCTGCAACCATCACTACTCGCTAATTCCAGAACATTTTCATCATCCCACAGGAAAGCCTGTACCTGTTGAAGTAATCTCTTTGTCCCCCTCCCCCAGCCCCCAGCAACCACTAATCTGCCTTTTCTCCAGCATGACTCTACATTTTTAACCTCTCCCCATGCATAGCCTCTGGGCAATGGGGCTGTTCATCATCAGGTTGCACAACTGCAAACATTGTAGCAATGTACGGTGCTGGGCTGGGCCCGAGTAAGTGTCTTTATAGGGTTGATACCAAGAGGAGGAATGACTGGGCCAGGTTTGTGAGCTGAAATGACCTACAAAATGCCTGCGTGGATGTGCATGGCCACAGGCAGAACAGGAGGGCCCTGGGCGGCAGGCCAGTCTTTGCCAGCAAGACTCCTGCTGTTTTAGCTTGCATTTTTCTAACTACTCATATGTTTATCAGCCATTGAGTTCCCTCTTCCCCCAACTGCTGCTCCCCTTGCCCATCTTCCCAACAGGCTGAGTCTGTGAACCTTCTGTATTCTTCCCTAGAGGGGGGCTCGCCCTCCCTTTCCCTCTCAGGCTCACAGGTTCCCTTCACAAGCCAGGACAAGACAGGGAGCGGTGAGAAGCCAGCATTGTGGTTTCTCCAGCAACAGGGAGGCAAACACAGGATGAAAGCTTAGGCCTGATGGGGCTCCCACTGCCCTTTAATGCCATGTCTTCTGAGCTTCCAAGGGGACACTACACAAATTAACACAGTCGCACCAAATCCCCCATTCTAAGGAGCCATGTACTACCACCACCCCAATTTTTAAGAGGAGATGGAGGCTGGGAGAAGTGAGGTGAGCTGCGCAAGATCACAGAGCTGGAAATGGCAGAGCTGGGCCCTAAGCCAACGGACTCCACTGAGTGTTCCTAGCAAGCACCGAGGTGAGGGGCCCCGTCCCAAGTGCCACATGGGCAGGAGGAAATGAGAACCTGGACCAAACGTGGAGCACCTGCTGTGGGTGGGAGTCCAAATTGGCTGACCCTTCATCTCCAATGGGAGATTCTAGGATTCCAGGACAGTAGAAGCTAAGGGGTCAAAATGGAAAAAACTGGGTAGAAGAGGTTTTGGGGGGCCACGGTCCCAGGACAAACAGCAGCAGCACCTACCACCTACCACACACCAAACACCTACTGGGTGCTAAGCAGTATGACACTCCCTCCTCATCCATGTCCTCACATGATGCCATATGGAAGATGCTATTCCCATTTTACAGGTGGGAAACTAAGACCGAGAGAGGTTAAAAATTGCCCACCCAAGAACACTGAGCCAGACATTAAACAGGTATTAATGATTTTAAGAGAGTAATTTAGCTGTAACTAATAAAACTGATAGAAATATATTCTAGAAACTCTTGGGTATACCAGGATAGTGTACATGAAGACCCAAAATAACACAGCTTGTAAAAGCAAACTGAAAATATGTTTCCATCAACAGAAGAAAGGTAGTCATTGTGGTAGTCATTAAAATGGAACATAGCAGTGAAAATTAACTACCTTAGTCCTCAGGGATAAAAGTGGATGAATCTCAAAAATACTGAGTGGGGGCGCCTGGGTGACTCTGTCAGTTAAGCGTCTGATTCTTGGTTTTGGCTCAGGTCATGATCTCAGGGTCCTGAGATCGAGCTCCGCGTAGGGCCCTGCTCAACAGGGAGTCTGCTTGGGATTCTCTCTCCCTCTCCTTCTGTCCCTCCCCCTGCTTGCTCTCTCCCTCTCTCTCGTCCTCTCAAATAAATCTTTGAAAAAAATATATTGAGTGAAAAAAGAAAACTCAGGGGCGCCTGGGTGGCTCAGTTGGTTAAGCAACTGCCTTCAGCTCAGGTCATGATCCCAGGGTCCTGGGATCGAGTCCCGCATCGGGCTCCCTGCTCTGCGGGGAGCCTGCTTCTCCCTCTCCCACTCCCCCTGCTTGTGTTCCCTCTCTCGCTGTGTCTCTCTCTGTCAAATAAATAAATAAAATCTTAAAAAAAAAAAGAAAAGAAAAAAGAAAACTCAGAATAATACGCATGGAACCATATCATTTACGTAAAGTTTGTATTATGTCATGTATACGTAAGTGATAAAGATGATCAGATTGAAGATAAAGGATCCCTCTGATAAGCTTATCCCCAAAGGAGACACAAGAGGGATTTAACTACCTGGATAAGATTTTGTTTGGAAAGCTGGCTGGGGCGCACACGGTTTTATACTACTTATTTAAATACTAATTTCTGGGGGCGCTTGGCTGGCTCCATTGGTAGAGCATGTGACTCTTGATCGTTTTGAGTTCGAGCCCCACGTCAGGTGTGGAGCCCACTTAAAAAAAAATTAAATAGGGGCGCCTGGGTGGCTCAGTCAGTTAAGCGTCTGCCTTCAGCTCAGGTCATGATCTCAGGGTCCTGGGATCGAGCCCTGCGTTGGGCTCCCTGCTCAGTGGGGAGTCTGCTTCTCCCTCTCCGTCTGGGCTCTCCCTCTCTCTAATAAATAAATAAATAAATGCTTTTAAAAAACATTAAATGAATAAAAATATTAAACTGACAAGAACAGATACTACACTTGAATTTAGCCAAAAAGCCGAGAAGCAATTAAATAAAAATGTTAAATGCTAATTTTTTAAAAATCCAAACAAGAAGTTGACAATGCTAAAAAAACAAAAAACAAAACACCATACTATGGTCTCTGGTTTGAGCCCAACAGGGAGACAGCTATTTATACCGTTGGTCTTTCCAGAATCATTTGCTAATACAGAACATCATTAGGAACCCATCTTTTAAGAAAACAGAGCGCTACCCTACAGTTGGCGTCTGCCAGCCCCGAGCCATCCTCTGTTTAACCAAGGGCCGGGCCTCCCCCTGATGCCTCAGCTCCTTCCCGCGCCACCAGCCCCAGCTTCAACAATGAAGGCAGCACCCTCTGCCGGGTGACCAGCACCTCACGGGAACACTGGTCACATCTTTCTACAGCCCTCTCAGGTCGGGCACGGAGAGTACCTTTTTGTCACAGACGAGGAACTGAGGCTCAGAGCAGATGAGCCTGCAGAGGCCAGGAGCTCACCTCTTTACAGTGCTGTTCCCTCAGCAGGTCTCGGAGGGTGCGGTTGGTCTCTTCAAATGTGCTCAGCTTCTGCAGGAGAAGTTCCTTCTGCCTCGTTAGGGTGTTGATGTCCGTGCAGGTCATTTGTTTCTCCTGGAAGACAGCAGGCAGTCTTACAAGGTACACGGGGAGAAGGGAGGAGGCGGCAGAGGCAGGCCCCTCTTAAGAGGTGCTGGTGCCGGGAGGCCCAATAAGAAGCCCTTGGCTGTGTACAGGACCACAGGGGTCAAAGGCAGGCTTCCCAGAGGAGATGAACCTGGAAGGACGGGGGCAGGAGCTGAGTCAGCTGAGAGCAACAAGTGGGGAGAAGGGCTGGGGAGCTCAGGGTAGGCAAGTGCAGTTAGGGCAGGCTTCCTGGAGGAAGAGGAAGAGGACGACACCTGGTGGCTGATAACTCGCAGGAATCAAACTGTGGCTGACACTTGCAGGAATCAGACTTAGGCCTTGACTCACTGTGATCCCAGGAGACCCATGATGAGGTCTCCTCAGAGACCCTGGCCACCAGAGGTCATCCTCGAGGATCAGGCCCTGGAAGTGAGAGTGGGGGTGGGGGCTGAGGAGTTAAGTGTGCCCTCCCCTGGCCTGGAGATGTCATAAAGTCAGCCTGATGACTGCGTAAAGACCCCTCCCTAGCTTGCAACTTGCCTGCATCTGGGCCCAGTCCCAGGGCTGGGTGGTTCTGCCTGCCACCTACCGTCTTCAGCTTCCCGATAGTATCCTTCAAGGCCATGACTTGCTTGGCAGCAGCCGCCCCATCCATTTCAGCTTCTACCAGCTTGGACATGAGGCACTCCTTCTCCTGCTGGAGGTGTTTCTTCTGAAGCCTGGGGCCAGAGAGAATAGTGCTCTGTGAGCCCTCCCAGGCCCCGGCCCGCTCAGAGCTCTGAGGCTCGCCTCACAATGCCCTGCGAGGCTCATCTCCTGGTCAGGGAACAGTGGGGGAGGGGGAGGGAGGCTCCTGGAAGGGCACCTGGGCACCAGAGCAGGGCCTTCATCTCAGCTGACATTATGCCAGCCGTGGCCCTGCTTGCCTCTCAGCCACTTAGCATCACCTCTGTCCCCAGCCTTCACCACAGTCTCGTAACCACCACCTTCAGATCCGCTTTTGAGCCGTCCCATGCATTCTTCACCCTGGAGCCACGTCTGGCCCCACCACTCCCTGCTTTGAAAACCCTTCCATGGCCCCTCAATGCAAACTCCTCAAAGCGACTGCTAAGAATGGCCCCTGCCAACCTCCATGGCACCCCTGCCCTCTGCCCACCCGTCTCCTCACTATGGCCCACTTTCCAATTCCCAGTCGCAAACTCCTCCCTTGGGGCTTTCACTCGTGATCCCACACGCCTTCTTCCCCGGCACCTACTGCCTATCTTCTAACCACCCTGCAGGGCTCTCCTTAAACGTCGCTTGTTCCAGAAAAGCTTCCCTGCCCCCACTGCACCCTGTGGGGTCCTTGTCCTCCCTCACAGCGTGAACCAGTAACTAGCCTGTGGCTGGTGACCAGCCGTAAGCCTGGGTGCACTGTGACCCGGGGACGGCGCCCGGGCCTGCCTCCGTCGCTTGCCGTTCCCAGGGCCTGCGGCGGCCGGGCGGGAGGAGCACACTGCGGGGCGGGGCCGCCTTACACGGTGAAGTCCTTCTCCTCCTTGATGCGCTCAATGTTGTGTCTCAGCACCGTGTTCTCATGCTCGGTCTCGGCCAGCTCGTGGGCCACCTCCTCCAGCTCTTCCTTGCGCTCCTCCAGGAACCTCTTGGCCATCTGGCGCTCACCCTTCTGCATCTTGACCTGTGCGGGAGCATGCGGGCAGGGGCCGCTGAGGGGGGGCTCCTTCTCTGCCACATTGCTAGGCCCGTTGCTTTGGGCCAGTTAAGGGCACCTCCGAGTGACAGACACATAGGTACTTAGGTCCTGCTGGGCACAATCTCAGTTGATCAGCACAGAGATGAGGGACAGACACTGTTCATCTCATTTCCTTGTTACTGAGTTCCGAGTACAGAGAGAGCCCAAGTGACCGACTTGCTGGTTGGGGACAGAGCCAGGATACAGACCGTGGTTCACTGGCACACCACAGGGGAGGTGTCACAAAAAGGCCCATGCTCCGCGGGCTTTGGAGAAAGGGCTGTTGCCAGGCAGCCAGCCCCAGGTTCTCCAGGTGGGCCCATGAGCCCCAAATGCAGGGCAGGGGATTAAAGACACAGGCCATGTCAGCTGTCAAGACCTGGGTCTTGATCTTGCCCAAAGACAGAGCCTACCAACTGACGACAAACTTCCTTCACCTCCTTGGGGCTTTGTTCTCTTTCCAAACTGCTGTGTAAAAATGGGGAACAGAGGTCCCAGTGTCACAGTCACGTCATCTCCAAAATGGGGGCGATACCCCCACTGGCTTCATCTACTGCTGTGACAAGTCAAACCAGGGCGTCCATACAGAGCACCAGGTGGGGTCAGAGCCAGGCCCCGGGCTAAGTGCTCGGTGCCCCGGGGCTACCTCCTCAGAGGCATCTGAAGCCCTGGGCAGCGTGCTGAGAAGGGCGGGAGGCCCACAGGCGGACAGCCCCAAGGAAGCAGGCCACCAGGAACCGACCTGGGCGGTCTGTCACATCCTCAGGGCCCTAGCTACTCCAGCCCCCACCTCCCTCACCTCAGACTTGAGACAACCAACCGCGTTCATTAGACTGTCAATCTTCTTATCATAACGGTTCATTTTACAGTGACCCGAGTCATCATCTTCTGTAGAGAGGTCACTTAACCGCATCACCGAGACCAGCTTTTCTGAAGATGGTGGCGTGATCTCCAGACAATGAGGTGGATTCTGATGCAGAGGAAGGAGAGACACGTGAACTCATAAGGCAAGGCAGCAAGCATCGGTTCCAGCGCACCTGCTTTGTCCAACGGAGGCGGGAAGAGCTAAACCGCTGAGGGACGGCCCCAGAGACCCTAGGACGGACAGTGCACCGGGCCTTCTCGATGGAACGTTACCTACCCACGTTTACATGAGGTTTCTGAAGATTCTCTACCAAGAAATAAACCTGTGTTACAATGCCAAGTTTAAAATAAAGGATAGAACAGACTGGCAAAAATAGTAATAATACCCCACGTTGGCAAAATTTGGGGGCAAGAGATGTTTTCATATACCTAGGGTAAAAGGGAAATAAGTCAAAAGTCTTTTAAGTGAGTATGAATGTGTGACAGTGGATAGCTGCGAGTAACACAAATCTGCTATGAAAGGTATTTTAGGGACAAGTGAGTAAATCTGAGTATGCACCAGATATATGATAATAAGAAATAAAGTTGTTAGGATTAATCACTGTTATTTTGGTTACATAGAAAAATATTATTAGAAATGCATACTGAGGGGCGCCTGGGTGGCTCAGTTGGTTAAGCAACTGCCTTCGGCTCAGGTCATGATCCTGGATCCCGGGATCGAGTCCCGCATCGGGCTCCCTGCTCAGCGGGGAGTCTGCTTCTCCCTCTGACCCTCCGCCCTCTCATGCTCTATCTCATTCTCTCTCTCAAATAAATAAAATCTTTAAAAAAAAAATGCATACTGAATAATTTAGGGGTCGAAAGGGTATGATGTCTGGAAAATATTTATTTAAATGCATCAGCATAAATACGTATTTTTTAAATCAAATGCATGTGCCCCAGGGCGCCTGGGTGGCTCAGTCATTAAGCGTCTGCCTTCGGCTCGGGTCATGATCTGAGGGTCCTGGGATCGAGCCCCGCATCGGGCTCCCTGCTCCGCGGGAAGCCTGCTTCTCCCTCTCCCACTCCCTCTGTTTGTGTTCCCTTCTCTCACTGTATCTCTCTCTGTCAAATAAATAAATAAAAATCTTAGAAAAAAAAAGGCATGTGCCCCTCTGAAAAGTTTATGTAAAGCTGTATAACCCTTTGCTTGTAAGACTCCAGATAGAAAGATATCATAATCTGGGAGCCAGGGTCTCCATGGGTTTCTGATATGTTGAACTTGACTCTCTCAGTCTGTAAGTTTATTCTGTTGCATTAAGTAATTGTTATTTCTCATTTTTTGTACAGTTCTGTGCTCCTCTTTAGCTGACGTGGCCAACCTGTGCCAATTTCCAGGGGAAGAAGAATAAAAGGAGTATTCAGTAAGAGAGTAACTCTTGTGCCAAACAAGTAGGACTTAACAGGGTACAATGTTAAAACTGCATGTGCCCTTTGTCCCGGCAATTCTATTTCTAGGGACTTATCAAGAATATTTATGAATGTGAATCAATATTTAAAATCAAGGCAAGATGGGACGCCTGGGTGGCTCAGTCGTTAAGCGTCCGCCTTTGGCTCGGGTCATGATCCCAGGGTCCTGGGATCGAGTCCCACATGAGGCTCCTTGCTCAGTGAGGAGCCTGCTTCTCCCTCTCCCTCTGCTGCTCCCCCTGCTTGTGCTCTCTCTCTCTGACAAATAAAAATCTTTAAAAGAATAAAAAATAAAAAATAAGTAAATAAATAAATAAATAAAATCAAGGCAAGGATAGAGACAAACGTATGACAAGAGAGTATTGGTTAAATATATCACGGTACAAATATACACACAATGGAATACTGCCTTAAAAAATAATGTGCAATGTAAATATAGTCAAAATGTTAAAAAAGAATATAATCAAAAATAAAATAAAAAAGTGAAATATGGTCCCATTGTTACAAAAATCAAAACAAGGAGTCTCTTCATAAGAAGAGATCAGGCAGACTTCCACCGAGAAGTTCCAGAGCTCTTCTCAGACTGGTGGGATGACAGGTGTTTTTTACTTTCTTCCTTGTGTTGGTTTGGATTTTCTAATTTTTCAACAGCGACTATGCATTGCTTTTTTAAGACAAAAAGTTTGCAATTTTTAAAAGAAGGATAATAGGACAATATGTAGTATGATTACAATGATATTTTAAAACCCAAAACTATGCACAGGAAAAAGTGTGACAGTAAATATACCAAAATGTTAGCAGTTTCAGGAGGGTGGTTCCCCTGGGGGGTGGTAATAACAGCATCAGGACCAGAGGGGAGCTTCTGGGGAAGCTGGTGATGATGTGGTTTCTTAAGCGGGGAAGCAGTTACACGGTATATTGTTTGTAAAAATTCATCAATCAAGCAATACATTTCTGATGTGTGTACTTTCCAATACTTTTCACACAAAGCTTTTAAAACTTAATAGCAGCCGCATTAGAGTAGTAAGATTACAGGTGACGGTCTATTTGTCTGTATTTTCAACTTCCCATAATAAAAAATAGATCACTTTCAATAATAGGGTAGAGAAAAAACCCAGACCTCCTTTCTCCCAAAGGTGATCAATCTATACCAGAAGGGGTTTTAAAAAATCAAACAAGAATCCCCACATGTACATAGCAGCTTCTGAGGTCCATGCCCAGCTCATCCCATATTTCCTCACCGTAGGGTCTTTCTCCCTTGTCCACAATGGAAAGGGTCAGGCTAGGTCTTTCCGGAAACAAAGAGCACCACTGGGAAGGGGAAAGGCACTGGCTCAAGAGGGCTGCATGAAATACAGCTACTATTTGAGAGACAAGTCACCTCCCTGGGCTTCTCCATTCCTAGGATTCTGCAGCTAGAGGACTGAAAGCGGACATTTGAGCTTTCCAGGGGGACCATAGCTCCTAGCAACCTCGGTCAACAGGGAGGTCAATTTCCATAGTGGCAGATCTTCAATGTATACTTCAAAACTACAAGTCTTTTCGGTTTTTTAAAAAAGCATTTTTTTTAAAGATTTTATTTTTTTATTTTATGTAACCTCCACCCCTAACGTGGGGCTCAAACTCAAGGCCCTGAGATCAAGAGTCACACGCTCCACCGACTGAGCCAGCCAGGTGCCCCTAAAAAGCAATTTTCATTATAAAATATAATATGCTTGTTATAATGAAATTCAAGCAGACCATAAAAAATAAAGCCCCCTCCAACCCAGAGGTAATCACTGCTTACTACTTCCTGTATATCTCTCCAGAAAATGTTATACATATACAAACATATGCATATACACATGGATACAGATGTCCTTTCTTTTTCTTTTCTTTTTTTTTAAAGTAAGCTCTGCGCCCAATGTGGGGCTCAAACTCACAACTCCAAGATTAAGAGTCGCATGCTCTGTGTCCTAAGCCAGCCAGGTGCCCCACAGACACCCTTTTTTGCACAAATAGGGCCAAACTCTACATGCTGTGTGGCTCTGTGCTTCATCATCATTTATAAATCCATCTTTGGATTGTATGGATGTACACTGCATGAGTGTATCATCATTTAACCAATACCTCCTGATAGACATTTAGGTTGCTTCCAATTTTTCTCTCTTACAAACATCTTGATACATCATCCCTGTACTCTTCTGTGACTTTTTAAGGATAAATTTCCGTATCAGTTGTCAAGGTGCCAAGAGAATTACTGTCCTTTTTTTTTTTAGCCACGCCTCAACATGTTTTGCTTATCCATCCATCCATCCATCCATCCATCCATCTGTGCAGTAATTCTTGCAGCATATGTTTCTGGAGACTTGGTGCCAGACACTGCGGGGCCCTGGGGTGACAGTCGCAGACTCGCAGGCATACCCCTCCTAAAACTACAGAATCAATTCCTAGATATAAAACTATAGCATCCTTGGGGTGCCTGCCTGGTTCAGTCGATGAGCGTGCAAATCTCGATCTCGGGGTTGTGAGCTCAAGCCCCACAGGGGGTGAAGAGATTAAAAATTTAAATATCTGGAAAAAAATTTTTAAAAACCCGAACCATAGCATCAATGTTTAGATAAATGCTCCACAGCTATTAAATAGCTTCACCATCCTCTCAAAATGGTCTAAAAAGGTTTGCTGATTTCTCATATGCTTGTCAACATGAGATATCGGTGAGCTTTTTAACTATATTCCATTCAACAAAAATGAGAGCTTGTGTTTGTTTTTAAAATATAGTTTTTTTTCATTTATGTCTCACTGATTATTAGTGAGGTACATGTAGCAAAAAATGGAAGACAGCATTTTAATTCCAATCTTTCTTATATAAGTATTTGCATATATATAAGTATGTATGTATATACACACACACACATATACACACACATACATACATACTGGTCGGCACACTTTTATTTGTATCGTTTATTCCCTAGAATACCCCATACTCCCTTTGTCTCTTAGGAAAAACTGGTAAATCAGGGAGTCACACCCGTGAAGTAGGACTTCAGAGTAATTACTTTTATTTTTTATTTCTAATTTTAAAAGTAATCAACTATTGGCAAAAGACTGAATGTTTCAAAACGAGCCAGGCACCATCCCCACCTCAAAGCAGCCTCAGGTCTTTTTTACTCGCCCCGATTACGAGATCTTTGTCTAAAATGCAGCCATAAGGTCTTGCCTCATCACTGAGGTTTTTCATTGCAATTGACTAGAATGTAAGCCTAAGGAGGGGTATGCCTGCGAGTCTGCGGCTGTCACCCCAGGGCCCCGCAGTGTCTGGCACCAAGTCTCCAGAAACATATGCTGCAAGAATTACTGCACGGATGGATGGATGGATGGATAAGCAAAACATGTTGAGGTGTGGCTAAAAAAAAAAAAAAAAAAAAAAGGACAGTAATTCTCTTGGCACCTTGACAACTGATACGGAAGGCAATCATTCCCTGAGATTGTTCCAAAAGTGCTTTTGATGACATCTGTGGAATACACGCATGATCTCTTATGAGGACTACCTCATAAGAGGTACGCTTCAGATGCTATCACGGTTACACGGGGAAAGACATGTGGCTCCGCACACACAGATCAGAGAGGCCAAGGGTGCAACTTCTAGAATGAGACCTCCCTCATCCCTGACTCCAGCTCTGCTACTTTCTCTGGGACTTCATCTCTCTGAGCCTTGGTTTCCTCGTCTGTCCATGGGGAGAGTGAGACCTACCACCTGGCAGTGGTATTAAGGGCTCTAGAACATTCGTGTACTTTCAGGGTTTAGCCAGGCCACTCACTAAACAGGACCTACTGGGACATCTCTAATAGTGACAGCTGACCCTGAATCATACCGAGTTTGAGGCCTGCTAGAACCTGACCAGTCCGAGAAGAAAAGCCTGAACAAGAATGAGCCTACCTCCCACTTGCATCCCACATGCCGGGCGGATGATTTTCCAGGGGGCATCCAAGGTACCTTGGTTTTCACCCGGACACTCCGCCGCACATTCACGGTGTCCCCTTTCATTCCACGCTTATGAGATTTCTGTGGAAAGGGACAAACCCAGGGTCACTTCCCCACACAGCTGGCCGTGGTCTCCTCTGGTGGCATCCACTTCCAACTCTGCAGGGGAGCCTCTTCTGACTAAGGCTACCACTGCCATTTCTGGATGACAGTGCCGCCTACCTTCTAGCCAGGCAGCCGACCTCTGAAAGCAAGTGCATTTGTCTCCCAAACCTTTGTGGAGTTTGAAGCCCGAGGAGGCCGTGCTGGGAGGGGTCACCCTGCTCCACAGCCTTCACCTCGCCCGACTGGCATGCTCCTACCTGGCCGCTGGTCGCTGATGGTTTCGGGAGTTTTTTTATGTGGACGTGGACAGGAGTGTTCTCATCCACATGAACATGTAAGGGGGGCGTTGAAGAGCGGTCCCTCATGCTTCGCTTCTGGCAGGCGGGGGAGGGCAACACAAAAAAGGTTGATCTGTGGATGAGTAAACTGGCATAAAAAACTGAGCTCACAGCCTCTGGGGGCCACTGAAAGCCTAGCCACCAAGCGAGCAGGACAGCTACCAACTACTGGCATGCAGGCTGGAACCAGGGTAGTAGCACTGTTCAGCAGACTCCCGCAGAGATCCCGGCTGAAGACCACCTGGACGATCTAGGTCCACTCAAGACAGGGGTCTGCAAGACCTGCGGGTTCCCCAAAAGAGTGCGAACCCAGGCCCCGGGGTCCTCAGAGCCGAATCTCCTTCCGAGCCTGCTGGAAGGCAGAGCTCCTCTGTAGACTCAGTGTAGCACTAAGCTGGAAAGCAGGGGCCTCCTTCTGCCCCGTGATCTGATCTGCGCATGCACGGCAGCACAGAACACACACCACATGGTTAGAGTGCACAATCAGGCAGGCAGGAGGCAGGTGGAAGATGAGGAAAACGGGAGGCTAAAGGAAATGCTGAGATGAGAAGGTTGTATTGACTCGGAAGAGAACCCGAGCAGGGCCGAACCCCCCCAGCCACACACACCCCTTGCCCCACTACCCGCAACCCGTCCCCTCCCCGTTCTCTTTTCTTCTTTTTTTTTTTGGAAAATGTGTTCTCAGGACTTCTGGAATTTGGAAGGATTAGGTGAAGACATCCTCCTCACACCCAGCAGCTTTAGCACAGGCAAAAAAACCAAAACCAGAACCAACCCCCCCAATGAGCAGGATATGCAGGAAAGCTTCTAGCAGAGCACTAGGCCACAGTGGTGGGGGCGGGGAAAGGCAGCTCCTGGAAAAGGCGAGCCGAAGCATTTTTGGTGGGGCCAGAGACCGGAGGGCTGCTCCAGGGGCACGTCACCTACCGTCACGGTCACACTGGGTGCGCCACAAGGTGTCCTCAAGACCTTTTTCTGCGTGAGACTTGTTACTCCGTTCTTCCCGCACGATGGAAACCTGCACCCAGGCACAAGAACCAGATTGTAAGCAGAAAACTAGGGCTCTTCTATCTCTTAGATCTCCCGAAATGACACGAGTGAACGGCTAGGAGAACCAGTCTGGTCTCACTTGGCTCCCTTTACATGGCCACCGAACACACATGGTGCACCCGGCAGGGGGATGGAAACGGGGTGATGGGCATTCGCAGGGCTGGCCTTTTAACCTCTGCGGTCGCATCACAAGTATTGTGACCTTTTGCTGAAAAGCCCAGCTGTCATCCCGTCAGATGACAAAAAGCAGGCAGCATGGGAGCACCAGGCAAGGTACTAGTGTGGCCAAGGGTGAAAGTGCCCAGGACTGTGCCCGGAGCAGAAGCGGCCCTGGAAAAATGCTCCGGAAGTGACAGACATCAAAAGACAGAGCAGCAGGCCCAGGAACAAAGTCCCTGTGACTCAAATTCATAAAATTAACAGTCACATATTCAAGTAAGCTGATGGAAAGTTACCACGTCCCCAAATATTCTACTTGCTACCCTTTAAAATCCTGCGAAGCAGGGTTATTTTTGTTTTGGAGAGGTTTTGTTTGTTTGTTTTTAATACTATGTGCAATTTAGCATGTTCATACATAAACAGCCCCATCACCAGGTCTGCAAATATAGCAAAAGTTTCATCTCCAATATTTGGCAGCAGAGCATCCAAGAATTCCACGACAGAAAGGGACTTGGAAAATTCATCTGATCCATCCCACTACCTCCTGACAGCCTCCAAATAGGACTTCCATCCTCCCCACAAATACTTAGGGGAGAATAATGCAACCTAAAAATGCAACAGAAAAATGCTTGAGCCCTTTAGCATGCATCCTGTTGTATGTGTAGCACACCTTGACGAAAAAGAAAAAAATATTTATTGCATCCTACTCATCATTTAGGTGAGGAATACCAAATCTGAGTAGACAGATTCTTTTTTCCCTCCTCACTTAAAAGCCAACAGATGGGGGAAATCTGTCTCCCCCTGCGGGCTTGCCATCAAATCACCTGGACAGCATCAACACCTTATTAACTCCTACATCACTGTTATTTACATGTAGCTTCCTTTCAAAAAGGACCTATGCCTAGTACTCCATGAAGACAATGGGGGCCCTGTGTGCTAGGAGGAACTGGGGCACCTGGGGAAGGGAGGGCAAGAGGGAGGCAGAGCTGGGATTGCGAGCAAGCACTTTTTTCCTCCTTCCCTTCAAAAATGACTTTTCAATGTTTTGTTCCAGACTTTCAATACACAGAACAGGGAAGCTGAAAAGAGAAGCCTCCAGCGAGCCTGGCCTGGGGGACCCTGACCACCTGCCCCTGCCCTTCTGCGGAGGCGCCCCCCACGTTGGCAGTACCTGGGGGAGCCGCCTGAGGATGAGGCAGACATGGTTAGGCATCAAAGCCGCAAAGGTGGGCAATTGGGTCAGCAGGCTCTGCTCAGGGGGACCCAGAGGGGCTTGTCAATGAGAATCTCAGGGGCCCGGCATCAAACGTCCTCTCTGAGGGGAGGAGGGTGGAAGCTTTAGGGGTGGCAGTTGGATGAAAACTTGGGAGGCGCTCCTCTACTGTCCAAGTCGCACAGCAACTGTCCTGCCAAAGTGGGGGGAGATAGGAGAGGCTGAGCGACCTGCGGAGCAGCGCGTGGGTGGCCGGTAGGTGGTGGGGGGCGCGGAGGGAGCGCCCCTCTCCGGGGAGGGACTGGGAACGGAACTTCGGAGGCAAGGACCACCACGCCCAGGCCCCACCCGGGAGAGAAGGTGGGTGGGCCACCAGAGGGAAAACCTGAGGCGCCGGCTGGCGTGCGTGAAGGGCGGGCGGGCACCGCTAGGCCCCCAAGTGGGCCCCAAAGGGCCGAAACCCGCGCAGGGAGCTGGAGGGATATTCGGGGCGGGACCAGGGCAACTGTCTCCTAGGAGAAGGGGCGTTCCCGGGAGAATAGACACCCAGAGAGGACCAATAGTGTTTGAAGGCGGGAGGGGCGGCAGCTGCAGGGGAAAGGTGCTCGCGGCCGCAAGGGGTACCCCCGACGGCGGAGGGAAAATCCTCCCGGGCGCAGCCGCCAGCGACCACTAGGATTCAGTATCCGAGCTGGAGCGGGTCAGACGCCGGGTGGTGCAGGGAACCCCCGGTGGCGTCCCCTGGACGGGTGATCCCACTCCCGCGGGGTCGGGAGGCCGGGAGGCGGCCGCCGGGGGATAGCGCTGCCTACGAGGCGCGGACAATAACTGCCGAGCCGCGGCCCGCAGGGAGGGACAGGCGGCCGCGGCGACGCCCACCGGCGGGCAGGGGGCGCGGGGCCTGTCTCCGTGGACGACCACCCACCAGCGAGCAGGAGGGGACCAGTTTCTGCCCATAGAGAGAAGGGTGAAGCCCTGCCAGAGGGCGGCGGAGGAGGGAGCAGAGTCCTGCCGGAGGCCAGGTTAGGAGGGAGGCGGCCGGCCCGCCCGTTAGCGGGAGGAGAAGAAGGCCCGCGCCGGGGGGGCGGGGCGGGGGCCACATTCTGACGGGAGCCGGACGAGCGCGCCCGGGGGCTGGAGGCGGGGGCGGCCGCCGGGGGGGCGGGGGGCGACGGGGGCTGACGACCCCGGCGGGGGCCATGCTGCCCGTGGGGACGCGGCCCGGCGGGGGCCGCGGAGCGCGCCGGAGCGCCCGGGATCCCGCCTGCCGGCGGCCTCTCACCAGGAGCGACACGGCTGCGCCCAGAAACGTCTCCTTATGAAGTCGTTGAAGTCGGAGGCCAGGGCCGTGCCATGGAGACGCCGCGGCGGATGCAGTCCGGCTCCCGCGGCGGCTCCTCCCCGCTTCCGCCTCCTTTTCCGACACCCGGTCGGCAGCTCGCCCATTGGCCAGTTCAAACCCCCCCGGGAGCCTCTCGGGTTTCGCCATTTAGGCCCAGCCCCTGGCGTCACAGAGATGCCCCGCCCCGCCCGAAGCTCCGCCCACGTCCGGGCCGCGAGTCCCGTCGCCGTGGAGACGCGCGACGCCACTAGCGGGCCCTGCCTCGGCTTGCCCTGCCGTTCAAGGCCCAGCTGACCCTCCGCCATTTTTACCCCGTCTTGGTCCTCTTGGAGTCCCCTAACTCGACGGAGCGCTAAACTCTACCCCAGACCCTTTGATACATGTTAGGAGACCGGGTTCAGACAGGGGACACAGAACACGTTTGTGGCCAGAGCCACGCGCTGCTTCTGGAAATCCAACCCTGTCAATACTCCACCGTTGGTGCACACCACCCAGACTCTCTCCCCTTCCCACAGCGCCTCCTCCGTCCTTGTCCAGGCCAGAGGAAGGGGCCGCGTCCCCCTTGCCCCTCACCGCCCTCCTGCACACTGGGTGCTGCTGTGTGTACAGACCTACTTTGATGAGGTTCTCGCTGAGCCGCCATCTTCTCAACTATGTCCACTGTTGACCAATCAAGGCGGGCTGTCACGTGGCTCACGGCGCCGCCCTGGATTCTGGGAGACTTTAACATCCTCAGACAAACCTGGCCTCAGTCCCTCGACATCCTCGTGTCCATGACTTTCCCCGCACCTCAGCCATGCACCCCAAGGGCCACACAGCTGGTCCACGTGAAATGTGAAATTCCAGCTTCCCCTTCTCCACATAGTACCTGCTCTTCTGGCTTTGTTCTCATCGGCTAGTGCCCACCATATTCATTCCCGTGTTAGGGAGCCCTCCACGTCCGTTCATTTTCTCCCTGAGGTTCTGCAAGGATGAAACCCACACGTCATTACCTCCACCTTCACTTGAGTCCTCACCACCACCCAGAATTGTTCCATTTGTCCCTAGATCCCTTCCCTCTCCCCACGTGGCTTTTCCAAACCTTTGCCTCTTACCATCCCATACTCCAACTCTCCTTTTTCACAGAGAAAAATAAAGCCAAGTAGAATTCCCTCTACCTTCTCCCAGCCTGCCCTCATCTTTAACTTCCCCCATCCTTTAATTCTGCCTTCGGAGGAAGAGATGTCCTTCTTGCTGCTCAAGGTAAACTTCTTGCTGCCAGGCCTAGGCCAGTTATCTCTGTAAAATGTCTCTTGCTACCCCCAGCACAGAATTGTTGATCATTTCTCAATGCTCCCACATTCGTTGAACCAGTATTTATTAAGTTCCTGCTATGTGCTAAACGCAGTTCAAGAAACAACCAACACACCCTACCTAGTCTTTGAGGAGCCCATGGCCAACCTCTCTGATGTGACCAGATAACATGGTTAAAGCTTTCCCCTTCGTGCAGCGCCCAGGTGGCTCAGTCGCCTGGCCAGGATTGGCCACTTTTTTAAAAGAGCAACACCCAGCACTGACAAGGACATTGGGTAACAAGCAATCTTGTATGTTGCTGGTAGGATTAAAAATTGATGTAATATTTTGGGGTGCCTGGGTGGCTCAGTCAGTTAAGCATCCAACTCTTGGCTTTGACTCAGGTCATGATCTCAGGGTTGTGGGATAGAGCCTGGGGATGGGGTCCATGCTCAGCGAGGAGTCTCCTTCTCTCCCTCTGCCCTCCTCCCACACTTCCCCCACATGCTCTCTCTCTCAAATAAATAAATCTTTAAAAAAATAAAAATTAAAAAAATTAAAATTGATGTTATCTTTTAACAGAACAACTGGACATTATATCTTAAAAACCTTAAACAGGTTGTGAGTTTGAGCCCAATGTTGGGTGTAGAGATTGCTTAAAAATAAAATCTTAAGGGGCACCTGGGCGGCTCAGTCGGTTAAGTGTCTGCCTTCAGCTCAGGTCATGACCCCAGGGTCCTGGGATCGAGCCCCGCATCGGGCTCCCTGCTCTGCAGAGAGCCTGTTTCTCCCTTTCCCTCTGCCTGCCACTCTGCCTACTTGTGCTATCTCTCTGTCAAATAAATAAACAAAAAATATTTTAAAAAATAAATAAATAAAATAAAAAAATAAAATAAAATCTTAAAATACATATATATATTCCTAAATATATATATATATTCCTAAGTGTGTGTGTGTGTGTGTGTGTGTTTCTAAACAGTTGGGTCTAAGAGGATGTTAGTGTTAAGGTTTTTATTTCTATTTATTTGTTTTTTAAGATTATTTTAAAGCAATCTCTACACCCAACATGGGGCTCAAACTCACAGCCCCAAGATCAAGAGTCATGTGCCAGCCAGGCACCCCTAGGAATGAACTTTAACATAATAATCAAGAAGGTAGGAAAACATTTAGACCTTAAAGAGAAATTTCCTTTCAGCCTTTCTTTTCCTCAGTGTGATCGTCTTTGGACTGACCCCTCCTTACCTTCCCAAGGGAGTAAGAGTCTCAGGGAAAGGACAAACGAGGTGTCCCTCAGGCTTGCCTGTAGCCCAGGCAAAAAGAGGGCTCCACATGGACCAGGAAGCCTTACGGGTTTGGAGCAAAAGCCAATTAGTAACAGGCAATAGGCATTTGCACAGTGCATACCCTGTGCATATTATTTCTCTCTGGAAGCTGGTGCAAGGATGAGTGGCACAGTGCAGTTACCAATAGAGAGTAATTAGAAGAAAACAGGCAGTAGGGCGCCTGGGTGGCTCAGTTGGTTAGGCGACTTCCTTCAGCTCAGGTCATGATCCCAGAGTCTTGGGATCAAGTCCCACATCAGGCTCCCCCTACTCTGCAGGGAGCCTGCTTCTCCCTCTCCCTCTGCCTGCCACTCCCCCTGCTTGTGTTCTCTCTCTGTCAAATGAATAAATAAAATCTTTTTTTAAAAAAAAGAAGAAATCAGGCAGTAATTTCTTTGACATTAGTCTTAGCAACATTTTTCTCAATATGTCCCCTCAAACAAAAATAAACTCTTGGGGCGCCTGGGTGGCTCAGTTGGTTAAGCGACTGCCTTCGGCTCAGGTCATGATCCTGGAGTCCTGGGATCGAGTCCCACATCGGGCTCCCAGCTCAGTGGGGAACCTGCTTCTCCCTCTGACCCTCTCCCTTATGCTGTTTCTCTCTCACTCGCTCTCTAATAAATAAATAAAATCTTTAAAGAAATAAAATAAACTCTTGGGACTATCCCAAAATAAAAAAGCTTTTGCACAGTGAAAGAAACCATCAACAGAATGAAAAGACAAACTCTGAATGGGAGGAGATATTTGCAAATGGTATATCCAATGCGGCTTTAGTATCCAAAATGCATAAAGAACTTATACAACTCAACACCAAAAAAACACAAATAATCCAATTAAAAGATGGGCAGAGGACCTGAATAGACATTTTCCCAAAGAAGACATACAGATGGCCAACAGACACATGAAAAGATGCTCAACATCACTCATCACCAGGGAAATGCAAATCAGAATGTCAATGAGGGGTACCTGGGTGGCTCAGTTGGTTGAACATCAGACTTGATTGTTGGCTCAGGTCATGATCTCAGGGTCATGGGATAGAGCTCCATGTCAGGCTCCGCGCTCTGTGTTGAGTCTGCTTGGGATTCTCTCTCTCTCTCTCTACCTCTCCCTCTCCCTGGCCCTCCTACCTACCCCCCACCCCAGCTCAAGCTGTCTAAATAAATAAATAAATAAAATCTCAAAACCTCAATGAGATGTCATCTCACACCTGTCAGAATGGCTAGTATCAAAAAGACAAGAAATAACAAGTGTTGGCAAGGATGTGGAGAAAAAGGAACCTTCACGCATTATTGGTGGGAATGTAAATTGGTGCAGCTGCTGTAGAAAACAGTGTAGAAAGAGGTTCCGCAAAAAATTAAAAATAGGGGTGCCCAGCTGGCTCAGTGGGTAGAGCATGTGGCTCTTGATATCTGGGTCATGACTTCAAGCCCCATCTTGGGGGTAGAGATTACTTAAAAATAAAAGCTTTTAAGGGGCACCTGGGTGGCTCAGTCGGTTAAGCATCTGACTCTTGACTTCAGCTTAGGCCATGATTCAGGGTCTCGGGATCAAGCCCTGAATCAGGCTCCTCGCTGGGCATGGAACCTGCTTAAGATTCTCTCTCTCGGGCGCCTGGGTGGCTCAGTTGGTTAAGCGACTGCCTTCGGCTCAGGTCATGATCCTGGAGTCCCTGGATCGAGTCCCGCATCGGGCTCCCTGCTCGGCAGGGAGCCTGCTTCTCCCTCTGACCCTCCCCTCTCTCATGTGCTCTCTCTCTCTCATTCTCTCTGTCTCAAATAAATAAATAAAATCTTAAAAAAAAAAAAAAGATTCTCTCTCTCCCTCTCAGTCTGCCCCTCCCCCTGATCTCTCTCTCAAAATAACTAACTCAATAAATAAATAAAAATAAAATATTTTAAAAAGAAAGAAAGAAAATGAAAACACTAATTCAAAAAGTTATATGCACCTGTATGCTTATTGCAGCATTACTAATAATAACCAAGATAAAGGGTGCCTGGGTGGCTCAGTTGGTTAAGCGACTGCCTTCAGCTCAGGTCATGATCCTGGAATCCCAGGATCGAGTCCCGCATCGGGCTCCCTGCTCGGCAGGGGTCTGCTTCTCCCTCTAACCCTCCCCCTCTCATGCTCTCTCTCTCATTCTCTCTCTCAAATAAATAAATAAAATCTTAAAAATAATAATAATAATAATAATAACCAAGATATGGAAGCAGCCAAAGTGTCCACTGATAGATGAATGGATAAAGATGTGGGGTGTGTGTGTGTGTGTGTGTATATATATACACACACAATGGAATATTGCTCAGCCATCCATAAAAAAATGAGATATTGTGGATGCTCGGGTAGCTCAGTCAGTTAAGTGTCAGCCTTTGGCTCAGGTCATGATTCCAGGGTCCTGGGATTGAGTCTCGCATGGGGCTCCCTACTCAGCAGGGAGCCTGCTTCTCCTTCTGCCTGCCACTCCCCCTGCTTGTGCTGTCTCTCTGACAAATAAATGAATAAAATCTTTTTTAAAAAATGAGATATTGCCATTTGCAACAACATGGATGGACCTAGAGGATATTGTGCTAAGTAAAATAAGTCAGACAGAGAAAGACAAATACCATATGATTTCACTTATATGTAGAATCTAAAAAACAAAACAAATGAATAAGTAAACAAAAAGCAGAAACAGACCCATAAACACAGAGAACAAACTGATAGTTCTTGTCGGGGGGGTGGTGGTCAAAATGGGTGAAGGGGAGTGGGAGATACAGGCTTCCAGTTATGGAATGAGCAAGTCATAGGAATAAAAGGCACAGCATAGGGAATATAGTCAATGATTTTTTTTAAAAAAAGATTTTTATTTATTTATTTGACAGAGAGAGAGACACAGCAAGAGAGGGAACACAATCAGGGGGAGTGGGAGAGGGAGAAGCAGGCTTCCCGCGGAGCAGGGAGCCCGATGTGGGGCTCGATCCCAGGACCCTGGGATCATGACCTGAGCCGAAGGCAGACGCGTAACGACTGAGCCACCCAGGCGCCCTCAATGATATTTTAATAGCCTTGTATGGTGGTAGATAGTAACTCCGCTTGTGAGCACAGAATGATGTATAAACTTGTCAAATCATTATGTTGTACACCTGAAAGTAATGTAACATTGTGTGTCAACTATATTTCAGTTTTAACAATAATAATAAATAATTTTAAAGGCAAAAAAAAAAAGAAAAGAAAAAGAAACAATAGAGGATAGTCAGGGTGAAGCAGGGAGGATCTCATAGATCCCAGATCTCAACACACAGGTCTGTCTAGCCTGAGACCTAATTAAAATGACTAATATTTGTGGAAGGATGAAAAATCAATCCTAGCTGTTTGATAAATTATGTTACATATATTCAGAAAATACTACACAGCCATTAAATATGGTAAGACAGATTATTCAGGCATAGAAAGATCCCCAGACATGTAACTGAGAGAAATAAAAGATGAGGTGCTAAACTGAGTAGGGCCATGATTTTGTCTCTGCATGAAAACCACCCGAGTATGTTACTACCAGCAGATAAAGAGAATCTGAAGGAATACACACTGAACTGTTAGGATTGATGGAAGATGGAATTAGGAGAGAGATTTTCACTAGTACATTGTGAATTTCTGTAATGTTTAAGTTTTGTTTTGTTTTGTTTTTTAAGTAATCTCTACACCCAATGTGGGGCTTGAACTTACATCCCTGAGATCAAGAATTGCATGCTCTTGGGCACCTGGGTGTCTCACTCGGTTAGCCGTCTGCCTTTGGCTCAGCTCATGATCTCAGGGTCCTGGGATCGAGCCCCGCATCGGGCTCCCTGCTCAGTTGGGAGCCTGCTTCCCCTTCTCCCCTGCCCGCCTTTCTGCCTCCTTGTGCTCTCTCTCTCTCTGTCAAATAAATAAAGTCTTAAAAAAAAAGAATTGCATGCTCTACTGACCGAGCCAGCAGGCATCCCTATAATGTTAAAGTATTTTTGCAAGGGAACATGTTTGTAGTCAGAAAAAAAATCAACAGATTACAAAGTTGCTGAAAAGAGTAGTGAGATAGTGCAGAAAAAACATGTTGAGGTCATAAATCGCAAGCTCAGTGTAAGGCTTATGCAGATGTTTGGGAGGCTGGGGAGAAGTTAGATAGAAATTCATAGAGAAGGGGCGCCTGGGTGGCTCAGTCAGTTAAGCGTCTGCCTTCGGCTCAGGTCATGATCTTAGGGTCCTGGGATCAAGTCCCGCATCAGGCTCCCTGCTCAGCAGGGAGTCTGCTTCTCCCTTGGCCCCTGCCCCATGTTTGTGCTCCCTTTCTCTCTCTCTCTAAAATAAATAAATAAAAATCTTTTTAAAAAATTAAAATTAGGGCGCCTGGGTGGCTCAGTTGGTTAAGCGACTGCCTTCAGCTCAGGTCATGATCCTGGAGTCCCGGGATCGAGTCCCGCATCGGGCTCCCTGCTCGGCGGGGAGTCTGCTTCTCCCTCTGACCCTCCCCCCTCTCATGCTCTCTGTCTCTCATTCTCTCTCTCTCAAATAAATAAATAAAATCTTTTTAAAAAATTAAAATTAAAAAGAGAGAGAAATTCATAGAGAAAAGAATGCAAGTTTCTGGTAGAGGGTATTTCTTATGTCCCTCTTGTATATTCTCTGTGGTACTTCTAATACCACAAACTGAGTGACCTAAACAACAGAAATGCACCGACTGTGGTGAAGGTGAGATGTCTGAGGGCAAGGGGTCAGCCCGGCAGTGCTCCCTCCAAAGGCGTTAGGGAAGGATCTGTTCCGGGCCTCTCTCCTGGCTTCTGGTAGGTTCCTCGGTGGCAGAACTCCAGTCCACACAGGACGTTCTTCCTGTATGCACATCTGGGGCCAACTTCCCCCTTTTTATAAGGACACCAGTTATACTGGATTAGGGGCCCAGTCTACTCCAATATGACCTCATCTTAACTAATTGCGTGTATAATGACCCTATTTCTAAATAAGGTCACATTCCAGAGTACTAGGGGTTGGGACTTAAACATCGGACCTTTTGGGGGACACAGTTCAACCTATAACCTACTGCTCATGTTCAGTTTAAAGATATAATAATAAAATAAACACAAATGGAGCCACCACTCAGCTTAAGAAATAAGAGATTGCAGGGTGCCTGGCTGGCTCAGTCGGTAGAGGCTGTGAGTTCAAGCCCCATGTTAGGTATAGAGATCTTAAAATAAAATAAGAAAATCTTTTCTTGGGGCGCCTGGATGGCTCAGTCGTTAAGCGTCTACCTTCGGCTCAGGTCATGATCCTGGAGTCCTGGGATCGAGCCCCACATCAGGCTCCCTGCTCTGCGGGAAGCCTGCTTTTCCCTCTCCCACTCCCCCTGCTTGTGTTCCCTCTCTGGCTGTCTTTCTCCCTGTCAAATAAATAAAATCTTTAAAAAAAGAAAAAAAAAGAAAATCTTTTCTTAAAAAAGAGAAATAAGAGAGTAAACACTTTTTAGGGGCACCCGGCTGGCTTAGTAGAACACGTGACTCTTGATCTTGAGGTCGTGAGTTCAAGTCCCACGTTGGGTGTAGAGCCTACGTAAAAAAAAAAAAAATGGGGGGACGCCTGGGTGGCTCAGTCGTTGGGTGTCTGCCCTCGGCTCGGGTCCTGATCCCAGGGTCCTGGGATCGAGCCCCGCATGGGGCTCCCTGCTCAGTAGGAAGCCTGCTTCTCCCTCTCCCGCTCCCCCTGCTTGTGTTCCCTCTCTCGCTGTCTCTCTCTGTCAAATAAATAAATAAAATCTTCAAAAAAAAAAACAGAAGACACTATCTCAGAATGTTAACACTGACAATTTTGGGCGTCTGGGTGGCACAGTTGGTTGGGCGACTGCCTTCGGCTCAGGTCACGATCCTGGAGTCCTGGGATCGAGTCCCGCATCAGGCTCCCTGCTCGGCGGGGAGTCTGCTTCTCCCTCTGACCCTCCCCCATCTCGTGTGCTCTCTCTCTCTCATTCTCTCTCTCAAATAAATAAATAAAATCCTTGGGGAAAAAAAAAAAGAATGTTAACACTGACGATGTTATTTTCCTTGTTCTGTTTTTCCAAATTTCAACAATGAATGTGGGCTTCTCTTGTTAGAAAGAACCACAGGAGGGGCGCCTGGGTGGCTCAGTTGGTTAAGCGACTGGCTTCGGCTCAGGTCATAATCCTGGAGTCCCGGGATCGAGTCCCGCATCGGGCTCCCTGCTCAGCGGGGAGTCTGCTTCTCCCTCTGACCCTCCCCCCTCTCGTGTGCTCTCTCTCTCTCATTCTCTCTCTCAAATAAATAAATAAAATCTTTAAAAAAAAAAAAAAAAAAGAAAGAAAGAACCACAGGTGAAGACGGAGCTGCTAGGAGCTCCGGCTCCAGCTTTTCCATTTGCCCAAGGGCCCGATTATCAGTGATTTCCACCCCGGAGTCTGTCCTCCAGAGCCCTGATGCGACCCTCACAGTACTGCCCTGGAGAGAAGGACTCTGTGCTCCAGGGTGGCCCTGGCTTTTTCTTTCAAGCCGTGGGTGAAACTGGTGGAAACAAAATTCTCCCAGGCCTTATGAAGGCCTGGCTCCTCTTAGACCCTTTGTCCAGCCAGCCCCTCGCTGGCCCTGGGCCCCTGAGACCGGATGGACTCTGGGCTCACTGAGGGTCCTGGTTCGGCAGCTGCCCAAACCAGGGGTTCTCAAAGTGTGGTCCCCACACCTCCAGCATCAATCAGCACCACCAGAGAACTTGGTAGAGGTGCAAATCTTGGACCCACCCTGGACCTACGGAATCCGGAACTCTGGGGATGGGGCTCAGCAACCTGTGTTTGAATATGTTCTCCAGGTGGTTCGGATGACCTCTAAAGTTTGAGACCGGGGCGCCTGGGTGGCTCAGTCGTTAGGCGTCTGCCTTCGGCTCAGGTCATGATCCCAGGGTCCTGGGATCGAGCCCCGCATCGGGCTCCCTGCTCCGCGGCTTCTCCCTCTCCCTCTGCCTGCCGCTCCCCTTGCTTGTGCTCTCTCTCTCTCTGTCAAATAAATAAATAAATAAATAAATAATAAATAATAAATAAATAATCTTAAAAAAAATCACGCCTCTTCCATTTTACAGAGGAGAAAACAGAAGGGTTTTACTGCAAGGGGAGGCACCTGACTCAAGTGGCACAATTAAGTGGCAGAGGGGAAACTGGAAATTAGATTATCTATTTCCAGAGCCCCCGACTCTCTTCTGACTCGAGCAGACCTCCCAAGTCCATCCTGATCCACTCTGTCACTGAGTGTCGCCGTGACACGGGCAACCATCAGCGCAGCATCCCCTCTGTGCCAGGTAGGGTGCTCACCTGCACGAGCTCAGCGAGGCTGCACCAGATCCAGTCAGCTTGGCACGAGGGCTAACCCCATTTTACAGAGCAGATAACTGAGGCTCGAGGAGGCTCAGTACACTTGCCCAAGGTCACAGAACTAGAAAGGACAGAGAACACTCACACCAGGTTTCTCTGCCCCAGGGGGGCCCATGCTGGGGCTAGCGGGAGCACTGGAGTTTGCAGAGGCCACCACCATCCAGGGAGGGCTCTTCCTTAGCGTCTACAATCCAGCGGAGACCCCAGAAGGGAGACAGAAATCTCCTTGAATCGGCAAAACAGCTGGCAAAAAGGCAATGTTCCAAAGCTATTGCCCTTTACTCCTAGGAAAAAAAGCCCTTGTCTCTTGGTTTGCAAACAAATGTACCAACCTTGCGGGGTGGGGCAGAGCAGAGCAAAAGCAACCCGCCCCCATCCCAACTTTCTCGCTTTCCCTCAGTTATCTGTGCCTCCCCCATGCACTGGCCGTGCCTCAGGGCAAGGCTTCCCAACATTTTCACAGCAGGGCACACATAGAAAACCAAAATATTTACACAGCATCTGAGTCACGTGGAGGGTATTGGGAGATATTTGGAAGTCTTGATGAAAATTTCAGAACACATGCTTCATAACATGTTAGGATTATAAACTGTAGTGTAACGTATTAGGGAAGGTGTTAAAGTTTGGTTTTGTATAAAACTTCCAAATAAAACATCATACCCGTTAAGAGCAGACACAAGAGGCCACATACTGTATGAGTCCGTCCGGACGACGGGGTGGAAACAGCACAACCATCGGGGCAGAAAGCGGATCTCTGGTTTCCAGGGGCTACGGTGGGAGAAGGGTGCTGACTGCAGGCTGGCGTGGGGCAATTGGGGTATATATTCCACATCGCCATTGTGGTGGTGGTGGCAGGGCTGTTGACATTTGTCAGAAATCATCAAAGTCAATTTCACTGTGTGTTGATTTAGCGGGAGTTCCTGGAGCTGTCCACTCAGAATCCCTTGGGTGGGAAGTTCAGAAAGCCAGGCCTCACCCACAACCTACCGAATCAGAACCTGGCTGGGGGGGAGCACGAGGGGGGCAGTAAGGTGCATTTTAACAAGCTCCCCAGGTAATGGGGCAGCGGGGTGGTTTGCAGTGTGTGGTTTGGGGCCAAGGCTTCTGAGTCAGGACAGGATTCCAAGCTTCTATCTCCAGCCCAGACCTGAACCCTGAATCCCAGGCTTGTACATCAACAACCACCTGCCCTCTGCCCCTGGATCCTGCCCGCCGCCCTCCCCCCAGCCAGCCCCACCCATAGTCTTCTCTATTTCAATTGATGGCAGCTCCATTCCTCCAGAATTTGAGGGCCCAAACTTTGACATCATCCTCCATTCCTCTCTCGTTTGTTTTTGTTTGTTTGTTTTTTTTGTCTTGTCATTTTAGGTTTTTTTTGTTTTTTTTTTTAAGATTTTATTTATTTATTTGAGACAGAGAGCATGGGAGGGAGGAGGGTCAGAGGGAGAAGCAGACTCCCCGCCGAGCAGGGAGCCCGATGCGGGACTTGATCCCGGGACTCCAGGATCATGACCTGAGCCGAAGGCAGTCGCTTAACCAACTGAGCCACCCAGGCGCCCTTGTCATTTAGTTTTTATTTCACAACTTAACTCTTATGTCCAGCTGGACTGGGAGGGGGATAAGGAACATGTGGAACCCAAAGATCTATTGTGAGAGCACGAAGACCATAGGACTCTGCGGGCAGATGGGGAGAGGGGTGCCCTCCCGAGATAAAGCACAAGCCAATTTATTAGCGCTGTCCGTAGACAGCCCTGGTGACCTGGCTGGTCTTGCCGTTCCTGGATCCGGAGCACTCCAGGGTGTCTGTGTCCTCTTTCCAAAGACCACAGGCTCACCATCCAGCTGCTCAGGCTTGGCAGCCCAGATGAAAAACTGGGCAACATTTGTGTTGGGCCCAGCATTGACCATGGACCAGATGCCAGGACCCGTGTGCTTTGGGTTAAAAATTCTCATCATCAAACTTCTCCCTGTGGATGGACTTGCCCCCAGTACCTTCATGGCATGGGACGTCACTGCCCTGGCACAGAAATCCGCGAATCCTTCTGGGAAAGCAGGAGCCAAACCCTTCCTCCCCAGTCCTCAGAGCATGCGAGTTTGCTGCTGTATTGGGAACTTCGTCTACAAACAACTGGAAGGCGGTGCTGCCCAGCAGCTCAAGAGCACGGTGGGATTGACCATGGCTGGGCAGCGCGGGAAGGCTCTGGGTGGCGGGGTCAGCATCTGCAAAGCTTCCTGTCCTGCTCTAGAAATTCTGTCGGCTCTGCCTTCTCACCGCCCCGCTGCCAGCAAACACCCTGGTCTGGGGCACTGTTGTGTCTCATCTGGATGATTACAATGGGTTCCTAACTTCTCTCCTTCTCTCTCCCCTGGGCCAACCTACAGTTTATTCTCAGTACTGTAGCCAGGGTGCTCATGTTAAAATAACAGATGAAGGGTGCCTGGGTGGCTCAGTTGGTTGAGCGACTGCCTTCAGCTCAGGTCATGATCCCAGAGTCCTGGGATCGAGTCCCGCATCGGGCTCCCTGCTCTGCGGGGAGCCTGCTTCTCCCTCTCCCACTCCCCCTGCTTGTGTTCCCTCTCTCGCTGTGTCTCTCTCTGTCAAATAAATAAATAAAAAATCTTAAAAAAAAAAAAATAACAGATGAAGTCATTTCTCGGCCTCAAACCTTCTGGGGGCTCCCCGTTCCAGAGTAAAAGACAGAATGTCCTTCAAGGCCCTCGTTGCTCTGGCCCTGACCTTGGCTCCATCATCTATCTCCAGGCCCTCCAGGCCTTGCTCACTCGGCTCCAGCCACACTGGCCTCCTTGCTGTCTTTTGAACCTGCCAGTCCTGCTCCTGCCTCAGGACCTTTGCATGTGCTGTTCCATTGGTCTGGAATGGGCTTCCTTCAGTTATCCCCACAGCCTGCCCCCTCACCTCCGAGTCTTTGTTCAGATGTTAACTTCTCAAACCATACTTGATGTCTCCTTCCTCATTTGGCTCTATAGCACCTACCACTCTAATATTTGCTTATTTATTTCTGTCTCCCTCCCTCCTAGAATGTCAGCTGCACCAGGTCAGGGATTTGGGGGGCACTTTTATTCACTGCTGTATCCCTAATGCCTAAACCTGGCCCATAGGACGGGCTCAATAAATGGTTGTTTTAATGAGTGAAGGGGACACCGGAAGCCTAGAGAGAAGGGACTTGCTCAAGGTCATCACCATCTGGAATCAATGGCTCTTCACTCTTGGAACTAACAAAGCACCCGTCCAATAGCTTTGCCCCAAAGTCCTTCTCCCAGCCATGCCAGGTCCCGAGACCAAAGCCAGGCCAGCTGGACCTCATCCCCAGGACAGAAGCAAGGGATAGCCCAGCCTCAGGGGGTGCCTGTCCGACTCTACCAGGACCCTGGTGCTTGTGCAACCAAGTCAAGGGGCTGCCCTGGGAGGGGGCTCCTCTGAAGAAGGAAGCCTAGACATGGCAGTGCCACAGCCTTGTGCTGGTGGAGGCCAAGGCCAGGAGCCACCTCCCTACCCCCTCCAGCTGCCTGAGTTCGGGCATTGGAGACAGTAGCTGGGCCCAGAAGCCGAACCCTATGGAGGGGGGATGGAGAGGGAAGACCAGCAGTTCCCCAGCAAGAGAGCTGGAGAACCTGGAGCTGCTGTAGGTAGCCGGCCAGCACAAGGGGCTCATTCCAAATGCCCCAGGCTCCCTTTCCCCTTGCGGGCCCACACCAGCAGAGGGCACCCAGGCCCACAAGGTCCATGTTCTGCTTTTCTTTCACACGGGTTAGGGCCAGATGGGAGCCTTGCATCCATCTACCCCGTCTCTCTCCAGGGAAGGGTTGCACCCTCACAAGTGAAGATTCAAAGAGGAGGAGGCTCAGCAGCCCTGGGTCCGGGCCCACGCTACCCAGCAAGGTGAGGCTGGTGATGCCCAGGACAGGCCCAGTAGGTGAGCATTTATGGTGGGCTGGGCTCCGGGCCAGGCCATTCTATACCCACCCAGCCCCTGACATGCTTCTCTTCCTCGTAAACTTCACCACCAAGCGGACCAAGACCCAGGGAGGGATGGCATCCATCCGAGATCACCTAGCAAGGAGATGGTGATGCCAGGTTGGCCTGACTCCTCCCCCAGGCTGCCCTCCCCTCTCTGTCTCTCCAAGGGCTCATCCATAGATCAGGAACCCTTCCCTCCCAGACCTCATGACACACAAAGAGGCTTGTCCAGGAGTTAAAAATATAAAGCGCAAATACCAGCTGGCTTTTACTGAGGGCTTACTATGTGCTGGGCACCAGGTCTGCCAGGGCCCTCCTCCCACCTCCCTGCACTTCCCAGTGGCCAGGGGGAGAGGATGGGCCCAGGCAGCTGAGACCCAGGTCGAGTGGGGAGGGGGCTGAGGTGGAGGTAGAAGGTGGTGGAGGGGCCCCAGCAGTTGGGTCCGCGGAGAGGGCAGGGCTCCTGGTGTCTGTCCAGCTTGAAACCAAAGGCTGAGGAGCCCCCCCTCCTTCCCTCCACCCCAGGCCCTGAGTCAGGCCGGGCAGGGTGAGAGGGCCTGTGAGCTCTGCCTTTTCTCTACATGACCTTCAGGGAAGGGGACCCATCTCAGAGTGGTTTCTCCTGAAGCAAGATGGGGCCAGAGGGCAGAGTGGCCATGCCTAAGGTGACAGTTGGGTCTCTGTGTGGTCTGTGGCTCTTGGTGGTGGTTCCTGCAGCTATTTCCAACTCTCCTCCCTGGCCAGCTACAGCCTGCTCCTGGGTGTTCCTCTGGAGTCATCGCCTGGCCCTGGTGGGACAGAACAGGCAAGAGAGAAAGAGAAAGAACTAGAGCTGGATATCCAGAGGCATCCGACAGAAAAAGAGACAGGGTGTCTGGGTGGCTCAGTCAGTTAAGCGTCTGCCTTCGGCTCAGGCCATGAATCCAGGGTCCTGGGATCGAGCCCCACATCGGGCTCCCTGCTCAGCTCTGCTTCTCCCTCTCCCTCTGCCCCTCCCCTCTGCTCATGCTCTCTCTCTCAAATAAATAAAATCTTAAAAAAAAGAAAAGAAAAGAAAAAGACACAGAGAAGTTCCGAGAGACACAGATAGGCAGAGGGAGAGAAAGAAAGCTTGAGATAGAGAAATGCAGGGAGCCATCGAGACTGCAGAGCAGAGCCAGAGAGAGGGAGGGAAGAAGGCAGGCTGAGAAGGGGACAGGAGAGACCCAGACCCAGCCTAGCAGGGGAGAGCAAACCGAGGCGCGCGGGGCTGGGGTCCTCTTCCCAGGCCCGCCCTCACCTAGAGCTCAGCCCGGGGCTGGAGGCTGTGCCCACTGCTGCCAGCCAGGTCCAGGCGGGGGCCACGCAGGGTCTTGTGAGAGCCACTCCAGCTGATGATGCGGCCGCTGTCATCGTCCCAGGGCGAGGATGTCTCCGTGTCGCTGAGCCACTCAGCGTCCCCTGCATAGTGGGTGGGGGCAGCGAGCAAGGGCCGGGCGGAGAAGGCACGCAGGTCTCTCGGCCAGAAGTGCGCCTTGTACTGCTCACTATGAGGCAGGGGGAAGGCTCAGGAGGGCTGAGGTGGGTCCCGCCAGCCACACCGCATGCCCGCCTGGAGCCGGGCACCTCACCTGCCCAAAGCACCTCACCTCACCGCCCTCCCCTTCAAGACTGCACAACAAACTCAAGAAGCAGGGTCTCTATTCTCCCCACTTTCCAGACGGGAAAACTGAGGCTCACAACAGGGACGTGGCTTGACTAAGAACCACACGGGCAGCCCAGAATTCACACCTAGGTTGGTCTGACTCCAGGGCCAGGCTGGGCTACTCCTTGGCGACCTTGAAGAAGTGACTCAGCCTCAGTCTTCCCGGCTGCCCTCGCCGAGGTGGGCTCCCCGGATGAGCTGACCCTGCCCGGCCCCCATCTGAGACTCACTTGGGGTGCCGGTCAAACATGATGGGCAGGAACTCGTCCACAGGCAGCATTCGGCGCAGGGGCTGGGAGGCCAGCAGCTTGCGAGCACCTGCCAGGCTCAAGACATAGGCCAGGGTCCAGTAGGAGTATCCGGCCACCACCAGATGTGGCAGCCCGTCCACGGCGGCCTCCTCCTCGGGGTTCACCTGCTTCCGGCCCAAGTAGCTGCGGGTGACAGCAAGGGCAACCAGGAGTCACGGCAGGTCCTGGGGTGTCCGAGGACCCCTTCCCCGATCACAGGCCAGGCTCAGGGGCAGGACTGGCCAGGCTCCCAGCAGGAGAAGGCAGAGCCCCAGAGCCCCCCGACCCCGCACCATCCCGCAGGTGCAGGCTGCCTACATTAGGTCCCATGGCAACTTCTCTGCCTCCACCTCCTCCATCAGCTGCTCCAGTCGCCCCCTGAAGTTGCTCTCAAAGCGCACGTCGTCCTCAAACACCAGGACCTGGGCCAGGCCCCTGGCAACCACCTGCAATAATGGGGCAGGGTGGGGGGAGCGACACATAACACGGGGGGAGGCTCTTTAGATTCAGGCGGTCCCCTTCCACCTGCCTGACAGACTCTCCCTGGCCTCCATTATATGGCAAAGGCTCAGCCCTGGCCACGTCACTCAGCTGTTCCAAAGCCTGCTGGGGCTCCCACCGCCTGGGGACTGAAGTCCCAACATCTGGCTCTGGCAGTCAAGGTCCTCCAGGCCCCCAGTCCAGCTCTCCAAGTAGACTCTGATGGCAATCATAACCTTTGCTGCGTTCACTGAGTGCAGCCATATCCCTGGGACCCTCGGGAGGCAGGACGCACGATGTCCCCGTCCTGGACTCCAGGCCCAGCTCCTCACTTGGCCTCCTAAGCTGTCCTCAAGGAAGCTGGGCTGGCTGGAGGTGGGGGAAGATCCCAGCCCCCACGATCCCTAAGAGAAAGTTATTTTTTTTTTTTTAAGATTTTATTTGTTTATTTGACAGAGAGAGACACAGCGAGAGAAGGAATACAAGCAGGGGGAGTGAAAGAGGGAGATGCAGGCTTCCCGCAGAGCAGGGAGCCCGATGTGGGGCTTGATCCCAGGACCCTGGGATCACGACCTGAGCCGAAGGCAGACGCTCAATGACTGAGCCACCCAGGCGCCCCTAGAGAAAGTTATTTTTGTAACTTCTGGAAATGTGAAAAGAACGTGAAATCAGCTTAGTAAACGGTGAAATGGAAGTTATCCTTCAACCTGTTCAGGGACCGTAGAAGATGGGGCGCCTGGCTGGCTCAGTCGGTTAAGGGTCTGCCTTCGGCTCAGGTCATGATCCCGGGGTCCTGGGATCGAGCCCCGCATCCAGCTCCCTGCTCAGCGGGAGCCTGTTTCTCCCTCTCCCTCTGCCTGCAGCTCTGCCTGCTTATGCTCTCTCTCTCTCTGTCTGTCAAGTAAATAAATAAAATCTTTAAAAAAAAAAAAAAGGAACAGTAGAAGATAAACAGAAATATAAGCTCACGTGCTTATATTTTGGTTATGGTGGAAAATAAAAACAAGGAGTGGGTCTGGGTGCTGCCTCTTGGAGGGGGTGCCTGCCCCTTGGACGCCAGTCCCCTGGTCCCTCCTGCAGGGGCCAGGCAGTGACCTCTCATTGGCGCTCACCTGCCCCCCCAGCTCTAAGCTGAGGCTCCTGGGCCAAGCCCCAGGCTTTCCTTCTTCCCCCCGAAAACACAGATCCAGTCTGCCTCAGAGCCTTTGCCCCACCGTTTTCCTCTGTCCGGAAGGCTCTTCTCGCTGCCCCTCGGTGGTGAGGCCCACCCTGGCCCCATACCAGGCCAGGAATGCAGGCCAGTCCACACTCCAGGACAGTCTGTACATCTCCCCTCCACGGCTAGCTTGCTTCTTCCCGATTTCTGTGCCCTGTCCTGGTCCCTGAGCCCCGGAAGGGCAAGAGGGGCCTCTTCCTTGTTCCCCTCTGTATTTTCAGCAACAGATCTCCCAGCACACAGGATGCGCTCCGTAGAGACTACGGAATGAATACGGCACAGGGTTGAATGCATAGGAGGTTTAAAGCCGCCGGCCAGGTCTTCCTCAGTATATGCATTCACCCACTGGTTCCCCTGGGCGCTGAGCACAGAGCAGCGAATAGGGTGCCCCCCCCGCCACAGCTCTCCCTGCGGGGGCGGCGTCCTCACCTCCTCCCAGATGGAGTAGTGGCTGAGGAAACAGCCCACCTCGCCCTTGGTCAGTGTGCGGCCCGAGTAGGGGTCCTGGTAGCCAGGGAGCAGGTCCACGCCGAGGCTCCTCATGATACTGGCGTTGAGTGTCCTGAGGGAGACGGGTATCATGGGGCGAGGGGTGCCTGGCCTGTGGCTGCTGGGGGCAGTCACACTGGAGTTTAATTTAAAGGTGTCAACCTCGTTACTGCTTCATGTGGCCTGAAGATGTTGTGATAACCCAGGGAACCAGAGCCACCTAAGGCCGGGGTGACCCTTGAGGGAGGGAATAGAAGCATGGGGAGATGGGAAGCAGCCTGAGGGGCATGCTCCCCAGAATGAACATGGGGGGACACGGCATCTGCTTCTCGGGCAAAGGCCCGAGGAGAGGATGGACATCCTGCTGTCGAAAGGGCTGGGGGCACAAGGGGCCAACAGCTGTGGGCAAGCACAGCCATGTGACCTCTGGTTCCCCAGGGCTACAGGACTGGCCCCCACCCCCACCCCCACCCATCAGGACCCTAAGTCCAAGACAGAGAAGAGTAAGCCTGATAATAATAAAGACACCTAACCTTTGGAATACTTCCTCTGTGTCGGGCCCTGGCTAAGTCCTCACTGAGCCCTTAGAAGTCCTAAGAGGAAGGCACAATTAACTGCCATTCACACAGCAGGGCTGGGAGGTGGCGGTGACTTGCCAGAGGTCACCCAGCTGGTAAGTGGCAGAGCTGGAACGCAAGCCTAGGGGCTCCAGATTCTGGGCCTTAACCGCCGTGCTCTCCTCCCTCCGGTAGGTCCTGTTTCCGTCTGCCCTGGGGCTCTCTAAGACAGAATCACTCAGGCCCTGTTTGATAACCCCCTGGAACAGCAAACTCATTCCACTCATTTGTCTGCTCTTCCCAATCCCAGGGGGCTCCAGTGGGCCACACTGCTCCCCTAGCTGCCCAGGGCCCCGCCCCCGGGGAGCCTCACCGGCCGTCCACAGCATCCACCACCCGCCCAGAAATCTCCATCTCCCAGAGCGAGCTTAGCATGCGCTCACGGCGGTCGGGCCGGCGGGCCAGGCTGATGACAAACACCTAGAGGAGGCAGGGAAGGTGGGTGCGGGAGGGGTGGGTGTAGCGGGAGGGGAGAGCCCACCCACTTCCTGACCCCAATTCTGCAGGCTGAGGGAACTTACCTCATCAAACCCCAACTTGCTGGGTCTCTTTGGGGGCCGGGACACATGCGCTGAGGCCCACATGGGGGGCCCGTCCACTGCAGAGGGAAGTACCCCCCATCATGAATCCCTACGGACTCTTGTCAGCAGTGACCCTGGAGTCCCAGCCCCGCCCCCGCCTTGCCCCCTTGGAACACCCAGGAGGAAGGGCCGTCAGAGATCATAGGATCCACCTGCTTCCATCATAGAGATGGGGACACTGAGGCTCAGCAGGGAAAAGGGCTTGCCCAGAGTCAGGGAGTAAGTTAGAGGTTGAGGCTGGGACCCCGAGCCCACTGCCCAGTCAGGTCCGGGGCCTGGGAGAAGGGGCACAGGGGGTGGGAGGCTAGCGTGGCAGCAGGCTAGTGACCTGGCTCCCAGCCCTCACCTAGTGCTTCCAAGATCAGGTGGATGAAGTTGACCCTCTCATCCTCCAGCCCCTGGTGGGATTTCACAGGCACGTTCATGTACCCGTAACGGTGTTCATTGCACACGTGGACCGTAACCCCTGTGGAGAGAGACCGAGTGAGTGCTGGAGCAGGGGGGCAGGGCTCTTGGAACCCAGGGCAGGCATCCTCTCTGGGACTCAGTGTCCCCCCTGTGGGGTTGGAGGGAGAAAAGGCTTGACTCAAACAATATCTAAGGGACCTTTCTAGCTGAGATGGCTTATGCTGGTCTAGAGCACCAGCTGGGTGCTGGGGGAGGGTGGTGAGCAGGACACAGCCCTGTCCCTGGGGGATCATGGGGAGGCAGGAGAAAGCAAACTCCCATCTGACCAAGCCTTCGGGACAGTCCATTGCTCCACCCGCTAAAGCTCCCCACCTCCTGGCCTCGCCGCCCCGCCTGAATCCTGCACCATCACCTCATGCCCAGACCCCTATGAGCGACGCCACACTCTCTCCTGCCTCCACCCGCCAACCAGAGTGGCCTTTTCTACTTCTTCAATATTTGTCACCTTTACTGCAATTACTTCTTTCCCCTTTATCTCCTATAGACTGTGAACTCTTTTGAGTGGCAGGCGCACAGAATCCGCTTAAAAGTCAACCCCACGCCCAGTATGGGGCACAAGCCTGCGCCAGCGTGGGGACTCAGTAGCTGGGTGCTGGAAGCCTGAATGACGGGGACGAAACCCCCTGCAAACTGCTGACCAGTTAACAGCGGCTGACACCCGAAGTAGTGATAGCAATGACAAAAACACGGGAACGCTTCTGCTTCTTCTCATGGATCCTCCATGGGTTTGTTTTTCCTTCACTCGCCTTTTGCACTTGATACGATTTTTTTTGCCTTGCACGTCTGCAGCAGACTCCACCAACACCTCTTGCACGAAAAAGCCAATGACATGTCCCCCTCTGGCCACTGTGGGCACACTGCTTGCTCAGGTGCAGTGCTCCTGGGTTACATCGTCACTTCTCCTTCTCCCTGAATTGGCCTGTGCAGTCCTCTCAAGATCCTTTTCCCAACACCGGGCGTCTCTGTGTCACTCTCATCTCTGACTCTTCCTCAGGACTGGATTTATCCCGGCAGAGCCCAAACACTTTGCGGTAATTTTCATCTTAAAAATAATGCCAACACCCGAGTGTTCTTTTCAGTGTGCAAAGCCAATCGCGTGATCCTCTGATGGCTGCCCAGTGTTGTCAGGCTAAAGACCAGATGCTTGCCGTCAGGTCCACACAGGCTGGCCCCAGCCCACCTTTCCTGCCTCAGTCTCTGCCATGCCTCCCTTCACTTATTATGCTCCCGTCACCTGCCTTCTTATGTTGCCTGCTACCACAGGGCCTTTGCACCTGCTGGTCCTGTTGCCTGAAATGCTCTTTCTTGCTCTTGTTAATGCTTTCCCATACTTCAGATCTCAGCCTCAAAGTTCACACCCTCCAGGAAGCCTTCCTTGCCCAGACTACTCTGGCCTAAGCTCCCTGAGCACGCAGAATCAAGAAGCATTCCTTCCTGTCATGGCTGTGATTGGACATTGATTTGTGTGATCCTTGGACTGACTGGACTGGAAGTTCCAGGAGGGCAGAGACCGCCTGACTTTACTCACCACTGTCTCCCCAGTACCTGGCACGCACATGGTGGGTCCTCCATAAATATTTGCCTAATGAAGGCATACGTGAAAGTGCCATGATGGGGAGCCAGAAGGACATCTAACCTCCCAGGGCCACGGGCTCAAGAAAGGCTACGACCCAAACAGGAGTTTAACAGGATGGATGGGAGACTGGGGAAGGGCGTGCAAAGCAGAGGGAACAGCATATGCGAAGACCTAGAGGCCTCCAGGGTTGCTCACGGAGAGCCGGTCCTCACCAGCGGCCTGGCAGGCATAGGCGAAGACGATGATATCGTCGAAGGGCCAGGTGTAGTTGGGATGAGGGGGGTAGAAGGCAAGCTGGGCTGCCCCCTTAGCCCGCAAGGACACCAGGAAGGTGGAATGGACCATGGGGACCTGGAAGCAGCCCCGGCGCTGGCGGTTCTTGGTGGGGAAGTAATCTGCTGTGCGTCGGTAGTAGCCCTGGGGAAAGGGGTTGCTCTGAACTATGATGGGGCCCCTCCATCCCCAGAGCACTGCCTCCCTTGCCATGGCCCACAGACCCTGAGGCCTCCGTCCCCAGCCTTACCTGGGGCGTGATCCCACACCAGAAATTGGAGTAGTAGGTCTGGGAGTCCAGCATCGGGGCCACCACGGGCAGCCCCTGCTCTATCAGAAGCCTCAGCGTCTGGTTGTTGGTCAGAATGTTGTCTGTATCTGCAAACTTTTGGGAGGGGGTGTCACAGACCCCAGCCTTATTTGGGTTGTACCCCCAAGGAGTCACTGAGTGGGATCCCTCTAGATTGCCAGAGACCCTGCATGTCTCCCAGGATCCAATGGCATCCCGTTAGAGAGTTCTAACCTATAAACCAATAGGTGTATTTCTGGACCAAAGATCTCGTCTGGAGCAATGGCTCTGGGATCAGGTCCAGAGATTCGACCTGAGTTGCTGATCTAAGAGCTTTATTCTAGATCTGACTTAGGGAGTAGGGCCAAAGACCTACGCTGAGTTCTAGTCTGGGGAACCAAGCCCAGTTTATACTCCGGGCTCTAGCCCAGGAACCTAGGCTCAGTATACACCCAGTAATCTGTCTCATGGATCCAGGCTTCACAGCTAATCTGAGCTCAAGCATAGGGATCCAAGCTCAATATCCAGTCTGGATTCTGACCCAGGTTGCTAGCTGAAGGGTCCAGCCTACAGGTAGTTAAGTCACACCGAGATTGCTGTCAGGGACAGATATCACCACCTGTGGGAAACCCCATCCTTTCTTACCAGGATGTAGTCAGCCCCCCAGTCCCTAGCAAAGGTCAGGGCTTCCTGTTTCAACTCCATCAGAAACTGGTGCCTTTCTCTGGTCCAGTGCTTGGGCCCCTCTTCGTCTGGGTAGGACCTGAGAGGGTAAAGAGATGAGAAGTTCGCCAGGGGCAGATGCCCGCGGTCCCCCTGGCGGCAGGGCAGTGGAGAGAGCCCTGGCCTGGAGGTGGGGGTTTGTGGCTGTCCCTTTTCTTCCCTGGGTGGCAGCTGTTGGCCCTCTTCCCAAGAACCCTTCCCTCCAGTCACCACCTGGGCTCCCCCTCGGGCCTCCAGACCACAGCCGCGTAGTGGTCACCCACAGCCACCAGCCACTCCTGCAGCATCTGCGTGGTGTTGTCCGTGTTGTGGTCCGTGGCACACCTGGGGACGTGGGAGGAAGAAGGGTGAGGGGGCCCCGCCACCGAAGGGCCAGACCCCGAGGCAGCATTGACCCCTGGAGCACCAACCCCTCCGAGGCTGGACGCTTGGGCGCTACAAGGGGAGGAGATGTGCTCCAGAGTCAGGCAAGCACCCCGGGCCCCGGCACAGGTCTGGGACCCACCGTGTGACCTCAGGCGAGTCCCAAGCATCTCTGGGCTTCACTTTTTCCCTCTGGAACCAGAAGCTGGCCTGCCTGGCTCATGGGCCGAGACCCCAGAACATGAACGCATTTGAAAGACAAAGTATGTCAGCTTTGAGGACCGCACCTGCCACATGTCCTGGCCACCCTCCTTCCTTACCAGGAGACCACAGGTCCGCGCCTCCCCCTGAGTCAGGACGGGACAGAAGAGCTGCTGCTTCCCTCTGCCCGAAAATCCTAGTAAGGACCAAACCCTCCTCCGAACATCCCTGAGAAGTGCTGATGCGCCTGAGCTCCAAGGCCACGGAGCATAACCTCTCCCCTGCGGAGGGGGCTCCCCAGATGGGGTGGGGGGGTGTGCAGAGGGCTTAGCCAAGATCCCAAGTTTTAGGTGATGCTGCCCCTTTAAGCCAATTCCCCAGAAGTGAAGACTAACTACGTGTCAAGTCTCCTAGGGGTGGGAACTAACTAACTCAGACTGTGGTAATTGTGGGCAGCCTCCCCAGGCCCCAGCTCCACCCTCAGCGCAACTTTGGTGTGCCTTGGGGGGTAGTTTGTCAATTCTCTCCAGTTTATCCCCAACCTCAGCCTGGGACTCCTCCCTGTTCTGGCTTCCACACACTGGGGCCCCCCTGATTCCAGTGAGCCCTGTGGGGGTGCCTGGGGGAGAGACTCTAGGGAAGGGGCTCTCTGCCCTGGGCTGGCGGGACCCAGACCCTCCACAGA